>NW_011358789.1:0-6469 GCF_000735185.1 Notothenia coriiceps | reverse complement strand
GCATTCTTTATTTACCATTCATTCAAGTATTTATCTGCTAATGTACAGGAGGAAGAGTGATAAACTGTCTAGTTGGCTTACATAACAGTTAAAGTTTACGGCCTAAAAAACATTGAGCGTTTTTTCCCCTTTTATTCATTTTTATGTCAATTTGCACATTTCATGGTGATGCTCAGCCTCTCCCCTTAACTCCTAACAGTCATCATCATGTCAACCACAACACAGAGAAATACTGATAGAAATGCGTGTAGTTGTTGATACATTGCTGACAGAGGGAACTGCATTTGAATACAGATTTAAGAAATATCAGTTTTGAGCATGTCATAAGCATGTTTTGTCTTTACTATATTACAACTATATTATAATAAAATAATATAGTATTTATATTATTGAATTGATTATGATTATTATTATTATTAGTAGAAGTAGTTTATTTGTATTAATTATATTTTAATCTTTTTGAGGCTAGTATTTGGCAGGAAATCCAGACGTATTCACCTGTAAACGCATAGTGAACGACATACATGCACATTTACCATTTACTTCACTGTATAAAAAAGTAACTGTGTTGATAATAATAATAAACAGGAATTATATTTGCAAAGTAGCCTACTTTGATTCCAAAACATTTTTTTTCACTCCTGTTGGTTGGAGGGGGGGGGGGCTCATCTCACAATGTCGCTTGGGGCCCCAAGTTGGCCCTGGCCCCATGCCTCAACAGCTCTATGCAAAATCTGAGATCTCACCATAGGCTGTTTCCATGGAAATGCATCCCTCGCAAAAAAACACAATGTTGTCGTAACTGATATGAAAATGGTCAAAACACCACCAGACTTCAGAAGACAGTTAAGGGTCCAGGCCTCAACATGTCTATGTGCCATTAGTGAGTTTTCCTCAAAAGCCGTTGCCATGGCAACGCATCCCTTGCAATAAAACACGATATTGCTATAACTCCTATGAAAATTGTCAAAAAGTACTAAAACTTCACGTGTGTTAACAGTTCAGCGGTTAAGACATCTGCGGGACAGTTTTGAGATTTCTTCAAATGCCGTTGCCATGGCAACACAATGCTCGCCATGAAACACGGTTTTCTCATAACTTCAGTGAAAATGCTCCAAACAGCCCAAAACTTCACAGGTTTGGTAATGATGCAGTCATCAACATATCTAAGTATTATTATACTATTATTATGGGGTGTCATCAAATGCTGTTGCCATGGCAACAGATCATTCGCCATCAAGTTAACTCAATAGTTTGCAGTTGAAATATTCTGCTGCTTTTCCAAGCTTTTTTATGTTATTTTCTTCCCTTATCACACATTCAAGCCCCCAGTGTTCATGTATCATTTCAATCTAAATTCTTCACTTTCTTCTTACAAATTACATTTCAGCATAGCAATTCAGCGTCAGCTTTTCAGCATAAAGCATTCCCACTAGCAATTTCTTCATGAATTGTATTTTCTAGTTTTCAGCTGTTCTTGGGTTGATTTCAACCTTGGTTGTCAAATCAGAGAGATTTGGGCTTACCCAGAGCTATTCTCAAGAATTTCTTCTTTTTTTTCGGTGCCGTCCCTAGACATGGTGAAATGACGAGAAGCAGTATTTCTTTATAAACAAGCAGAACGAAAGAGCAAAGACTGAAGTTTAACAGCAAAACATTTAAATAGAAAACATGTGACTATTTCAGCCTTCAAGAGGAGAGGAAAAAGAATGGGGCCCAGATATAAACATCCAAGGAACATGAGCCCGGACTGTTACAGGTGTGTTAGCAATTATGAACACCTTTAAACTTTTACGACTCTGGGAATACGGCCAGCAACTGGAGAATGTTTTTACTGTCACTAATTTTCAATACCAGAGTTTGGACTATCAGGGTGGTTTCACAGAATTCTACTGCACAGTAAAAAAAAGAAAAAAAGAAGCCGATTGGGAAAGCCACCCACAACATACTAAAAACAAATTATTCCTGCAATTTTTTCCTGTCTTAGTTTCTGAACATGAGAAAGCTTTTTTTTATAAAACTTGAAATTTGAAAAATAGAAGCTCACTCATATTGAAAATAGTTGTCCTTGCTCATTTATGCTATAATTCACTGTGGAAAAGGCAATTTGCACGAGACTGCAGATGGAAAAAACAGTATGAAACAACAAGGGCCCACGACTATACTCAATGAATTTACTTCCTTGTGAAACATTTGCAGAGCAGATTTTGATATGAATATTTCAAATGTTGCAATGTTAACTATTCTATTTAATGGCTTGCAGCCATTTTCACTGCCTTTGCTGGTGCATTACTATGTTTGTTTCGGCCACTTTAGATCAGCCAAATTAGGAAAAACAGGAGGTAGGTGTCCTGTTGCCCAAAGGCACGTGTGTCCTGAACGTGAATGTGCAAAATACAAAGAATTGGGGAACCACACCAAACATTGCTGTCGTGCCACTAGTGGTGAATAACGCCACAGCACCTTCCATTCTTAGACTTTTGGTCCGGACAACAAAGAACTCAACTCAAAAGAATGGTTCCATTAAAATACTTCCTTTGTTGTAAAAATGCTATAATTTTCACCAAACTGATAAAACCAGCAATTAGTTGGTTCCAGAGTGCTGTTGTAATCCTTTATGGTCCACACCACTTTTCCCTTATGTAAACATAATCATCATAACTGTAAACTTTTTTTCTAGCTTATTTCTTCTGACAACTGATCGGGGTTTTATGGTGACGGGTGAAAACGAACAAAACGTAACAGCAGACTACAGCCATCCCAGACAAAACAACATACGTCAGTAAATATAATCCACATACAGCCCTTTTGACTGCCTTCAACATGGTGTACCTCCTGGAGAGGCATTAAACAGGTCTGCATGGGTCTGGCTGACAACTGCCATGATGTATTGACCCACCCCTGGGAGCTGTGTGTTTTGGAGCAATGAGTTTTTTTATTTTAGCTCAGAGACTTGTTATGTAATACGTTTTGCATATATTTCTAATTCAATTCCCTTATTAGCCTCCATGTGAAACTAAAACTAGGCTAATCAAACTGATGTGCAGAAAATAATCAACCAGCTCTGCACCTGTACATAGCTGTAAGTCTGTTGTAGCTTATAGATTTGACCTTGTGCAACATTTACTGTATTCTTTTCTCTTTTTGTTAAGCCTGTTTCCATATGCAGCAGGTAACTGTTCTAATAAAATTAGCTCTGATACAACCACTGTACACTACCTGCCCACACCAAATGGCTGAAGGAAAAAGTTAGAACCAACTTATTAAGAAAGTGTTGGAGCCATATGTTTTACTTGGGAGTTGGTGGTGACCAAAAAGGAGCTACACTAGTAATTATTGGACTTCAACCTGTCTCTATAAAATGACATTTATTCAATACTAATTGGTCGTAATGGTGTTAAAGATTGTCTTTCAAATTTAAGATCCATTTAAACTCACTCGCTCAGTGTATTTATGACTCATCTAAATGTCATTCCCTGAAATGTCAGAAAAGGTTATTCCTACAGTTGAGCTGTCTGTTTAACCATGTTAGTTAAGTTCTTAGGTCTGTTTTTAAAGTTTCCCCTCTAATCTTTTGGAAGTACTCTCCTTGCAGGAGAGTATTCTGTCTTACTATTTACTGTAGACGTGAGTCTTTTTCCTTATGCCGAGTTTTGTTTCAAATTCTGGCATTAAGCCTTGGAATTCAGTCCCAGAGGATTCAAAGACAACCTGATGGTTAAAACTGTAGCCTCCAAAAGTAGACCACCACCACTTCTTTTTAGAAATGACAGGTTCGTTTTTATTTGATACAACATCTTACATTTCATTTACTTTTCTTGAACTCAGAGTTTTAGGACAAGGCTGAATTTTTTTTTTCTGACCATTTGGATGTACTCTTGTTTAGAATGTGTTAAGGAAAATTCCTAACTAAGATATCAACAAAGCAATTTAAAAAGTAATAGAATTCTAATTGTAAATGCAGTTTTGTACTCAGATCAAATTAAATCTACTAATTGCTTTGTCAGGTTGTTTGCTTGATGTTTATTGTGTCACAAAGAAGCTGCATTAAAGATTTTTGTTGAGCTGCTGCTTCGAACTGCAGTATGCCTGCAGCATGGAGCCAGCTGCAGAGCAGATGTTGGAACGGCATAGTGAGGAAGGCTGGGACTTAACATGTAGCATGACTCTGTCAGGCTATACAAGTTAGTCTCTGTAAGACAGCTGATGTATTGCTGTTGGGTTGTGTACTGTAGGTACAGGATTGATCGATTTTATGCCTGGACCGGAGCATGCTTCCCATTACCTCCTATAGTTTGATATGACAGTGATCCAATGCCAGAATGTTGTCCCCCTTGTTGAAATGTCAAAGAAATAAATCAGCATGCTGAGCAGACTGTGTACTCTTTCCTGCTTTGTGTATTTATTACAACTCCAGTTCAAGAAATGTTTTTGCCTTTAGGAAGATTAGCCTTTTTTTTCTTTTTCATTTTATCCAGCCCAAGGGAAGACCGTGCAGTCTCAGGGTAAACATCTAGCTCTGCTCCTGGTTACCTCCGCCAAGGAGGTTCTCTGTTTTGTTAGTTTGTTTGTTTGTCTGTTTGTCATCAGGATTACAGAAAACTACCGATTTTTCGGAAACTTTGTGGAGCGGTGTAGCACAAACCAAGTAAAACCAATTGTACTTTTTTGCTTGTGTCCGAATCACGAGGGGAATACACACATTATATCTCACAAAAAGAAACAACCTTGGCCTTGGTCTTTGCGTTTTAAACTTCCCTTTTAGTTTTTTCATGGTTAACTCTCCTCAGACTTACAGTCATTGATTTCATATGTTGTGATATGGTAAAACACAAAATATCTATGGTTTATGTCTTATTGTGGACGTCTCAGGGTCTTCTGTTTTTGTGCAGCTGCTAAATGCTTACTGTAAAGAGCTGGTTCACTATGCCTGGAAGGTCTTATCCCAGAATGAGGTTTACTGTCTTTAAAAACACCTCGGCACCCAGGGAGAAGGGTCTTTCAGTAGCTTCCACCAGTGGTGAAAGAGGTGGTCAGTGTTGTTGTTTGCTCTTTTTAGAAGCAAATGATTACCCTAACTCTCACAATATGTATATACCAACATCCAAATTCAAACTGTCAATTAACTTTGAAAGATGTACAGGAGGCCAGACTACCTGCAGGGTCAGAATAAACATTGGCCATCAGCATATTTTGAACTTCATATAGTACCTTTTTATTTTACTTTAGAATTATGAAAGGTGAATAGGCTCTCAAACACAATATTTTCTAGTTTATTTTTCAATATTCATTCAACTAGGCCATTTAGAGTGAGTTTACTGATATCTGCTGGTAATCCATTTTGAAATGAATGCCAGTACCTGCAGCCATGTTCGTATTAATTTAGAGTTTAAATCCAACAAACTATCAACAAAATACTTAAATAAAGATTTGATCTGAGACCCAGTACTAACAAGTCACAACATTGAGCAGACTTCCCTTTACACCTCACAGATCTGCCAATATTTGGTCAAATTACCTTCTAATCGGCATTGTGGAGTAACAGCCTCCAACTTTAGATGTTTGTAATAATTTGATAAAACTAAGGCTCGTTAGATTGATAAACCATCTAAGAGGTATCATAGAAACTAGGGGTGTAACGGTACAAGTACCCGTACTGAAATTATTCGGTACGGGCCCTTCGGTTCGGTACACATGTGTACCGAAGTGTACCGAACGAATATAACGTTAAACGTAAAAAATTGAGAACGTGAACAACTTTTTGGAAGTAATCTCAGGTGCTGCGTCGCAGCATTCAGAGTAATTTCCTCACATTAGGTTCAACGCGTCATAGAGCGAGGAAGTCATTTCATTGGACGAGAGGCATACTATGAGAGCAGGGATGCGTTCAAATGTAGTCAGTAATTTAAGGAACTGTCGAAATGGCGAACACAGATAAAGTTGAGCTAGAAAATCCTCCAGCATCATTGAAGTCTCCGGTTTGGGAACATTTTGGTTTCGCAGTTACGTACAAGGATGACAGACAAAGACAGGTGGACCGAACCAAAGCTGTTTGTCGGCATTGTTACAACAATACTACAATTGGTTACGCGGCTGGCAATACATCAAACTTGCACACTCATTTGAAAAGGCATCACCCGAACGTGAATATCACCGGTACCAAAAGACTGAAGTGCAAACCCAACTCCCACTAGCATTTAAGCCTCCACCACCAAAGTTTAGACCGAGCCAAAGCTATTACAAACGCCAACTATCCTTATGTTGCCATGTTAGCAAAAAGCTACCTGGCTGTATCTGCTACCTCTGTCCCTAGCGAGAGGGTGTTCTCCACAGCAGGAGACATTGTTAGTGCCAGGAGATCTGCCCTTTCGGCAAGCAATGTGGAAGTACATTTTTCTTTAAAAAAACATGAAAATACAATGACAAGCAAGTCATGATGTCAAACTGGCTGCTTAGGTACTAGTACAGT
>NW_011358788.1:0-4698 GCF_000735185.1 Notothenia coriiceps | reverse complement strand
AACTTCGCCGAGGAGGTAATGGCACAGCACTGTCACATGGCTGCACACACTCTGAAAACCTCAAAGAAGGACACACACACACACACACACACACACACAAGAAACACACTTGGTTTCTTATACTACAATGGCCTGCCGTGTACTGGCACATTTTTGTGTCTTTACAGTTTCTGGGTCACTTGTTGCTTTCAGTTAGAACCAACCCTGATAGATTATTTAAAGCATCTTAAGACAAAATTACATTCCTGTCAGGGATGGCTGCCATGCTTTGGCTATAATATCCAAATATGACTGACCTAGGCGAAACACTTTTAGGATGGCCTTTCTTTTTTCCTTACATTTGTTCTTGTTTATTCAATGCAGAGATCACCATTCCCATGACAACTTAATTTAGTTTATCTTCCACTGATTACAAATGTTAACTCTGCAAAGTTATCCTTTCTCTTCTATCTAATCAGCATAATATCACATGTCATTAGAAAGATATAGCATAAAGAGATCCGTACCATGATTCACACAGATCGGGATGAGCTGTTGTCAGCTCTTATTGCTCTGTCATTTGTTCTAAGAATCCTGTGTGTTATCACTTCATCCATGCAGTGCTTGCAGAGGGATGGACAGTTCTATGCAGCTCTTATCTCACGCTGGCCTCTTGCATTTCCGTTAAAGAGCAGGCGCTATCTCACCTAGCCTTCTATTCTGTCCAGTATGTCCATCACAGATTAGTTAAGACCGCTAGTCTACTCACTTCTGGCTTGTTATTATCCATCAGTGGTGTTGGAAAATTATATTAAATTGCGTTTTCTCGAATATCTATCAATACATGAATTAATTAATCAATAAAGCATTTGGACACTCAATTACAAAAAAAGGATAGTGAGTATAGTATTTTAATAGGAACCGATTTTACCCTCATCATTGGGGTTTTAAATAACCAATTTGAGTTCTTCTGCTCCGAAAATTGTCTGTATAACAAACAATTTGCATTTTGTCACACTTCCATGGTGCCATTCCCTTTGCTTTAACCATAATTGATGCGTTAACTAACAAACTACATTATGCAGAAAGTTTAGATTTCCATTGAAATGTCTGAATTAAATCATAAAAGCATTTATTTCAGTTGTGTTACTGATAATTCATTAGATATGATCATGTGTAAGCTGTTAAGAATAGCACATGTGAAATAAACTGAAAGCACTTTAATTCATCTGGAAATGAATTCCTTAGACGAATACACCATGGGAAAATGCAGTTTTAGGTTCTGATGTAAATGCATCTGGAGGAACCAAATACAAACATTTTTTATTCATTATTTATTAATTAGCTGATTATTTTTGACAAATTGTTTAGTCAATGAATTGATAGAAAATAATGAATAGTTTCAGTTTTCAGTTTTCCAAAGCACAAGATCACACATTCCAAACATGAAAGTCATATAAAATAAAAAAAACATTCAATCTTCACACCCTGGAAGCTGGAACTACAGAACGCTTGAAGGGTTTTCTTATTTGGTAAACATGACTCTTGGCGGCCAAGTTATAACTAAAGTTGTAAATGATATGCAAATATAATCCACGGTTGGGTCTGAAAAGAAACTGTCACTCAAAGTAAGTAATGTACTGTATGTGTCAAACACCCCTAGACTAACAGCAACAGCCAATCCTGGGTCCTGTTCTCTACTTCACTATTCCTCATTAACAGACCACACATAGAGCCAGAAAGCAGACTGGCAGTTGTTGTTGTTTTTTTCTTTCGTTTGACTGGTTTGGTCCAGTAATGGCGCCTGTGGTTTGTTGATACTATCGCTCACTGCAACCACATGAAGAGAAAAACCGACAGTTAATTAAAGCATTATCACACACACACACACACACACACACACACACACACACACACACACACACACACACACACACACACACACACACACACACACACACACACACACACACACACACACAATGACATGAATGACAGGTACATCTTGTAGAATGGTTGACAGTACCAAATTATGCAAATAAGGCGTAACATGTGCTCAATCATAAAACCATGACAATGCAGAAAGTGCAGTAAGTACAACTGGCGACAGTTTGCTGAACCCAAGTCTTGGGTGGTGCAAGTGCCAGAGAGAGAAGGACCAAACAAAAGAGAAAAAGCTTCAACATTAAAAGTGAGTCACCTTTGCGTGCAGAACAGTACTTTGGATATGCCCATCCCTCTGTAACGTTTACTGCTTAATATGTCAAAATAACTGAGGAAAAAGTAGAGCAAATACTTTATATTAAATCAATCAATGCGTTTCTTCTATCACTTATATCAATTATGATAAATGGTGAATGGACTGTATTTACATAGGACTTCTTCTAGTTTTGACGACCCCTGAAAGCGCTTAACATTCTTAGTTATCATTAACCAATTTACAACTTATTATACAGAATGTATCCAGAACATTCACACACACACACTGAACATTCACACACATTCACACACCATTGGCCATGCCATTGGGAGCACCTTTGGGTAAAGTATCTTGCCCAAGGATATATTGACATGTTGTCTGCAGGGGCTTGGATCGAATCCACAACCATTGATTTCACCTCAAGGCAGATAACGTTTTATTTTAACTCATAGGATACAATAAGATCTACTAAAGAATAAAAAGTTGTTGGTTTCTTAAACCTTCAATATAGAAACAATCATTAAAGGGATTTTCAAGAGAAGAAGGAACAAGACGCATTTGAGCTCTCTCTCTCTTGTTGCAGCCTTTGTGTGAATTAGATGGACAAGTTAGTGGTTATTATCACCAATTTCAATTGTTATACTAGGCCTTAGTTTAGTTAGCTCCTAATTACTAGCAAATGAAAGTTTCAATTGTTGAAGCAGTGCCAAGGAAAATTATGTTTTATTTCAGTTTTAAGTCTTGAAAACAGAAATGAAAATAAACGTGTTGTTTTCAAAATAAATCCCTCAAAAATCTTTTAATAAAAACGTATTGTCAATTCAGATATAAGCCATGACTTACAGTAGTGAGTCATTGGTTAGCAAGGTTGGCTCACAGGGAAGCTCCTGCCATGTGAGTTCCCTCAGTTCCCTTCAACAGACCTGTAGGTCGGGCCAATTAAAATCTCTGAATTGCCTGAAATGTCTGTGTGATAATTGGTTGGTGTGTTAGCTTGTGACCGGTGCCCTGTCCAGCGTGTTACCCTAACCCTAACTCAGTTGATCATCAATCATGCAATTTAAACCTTGCTGAGTCTTGAAAAAGGTGGTTGCTAACAAAACAACTAAATGCCATCTCACCGAAAACTAGTCCATCTATAGATGCTGGTGGTGAGGGGAAGTCATGCGACATTGTCTGTGTTAGCTTTTAATTAGATGTGATTGCATTAGAAAAAAGTTGTGTCAATTTGTTTGCTGGGAAAATGTTATTGGTTTTAGCTGAGGGAATCTCAACCTTTGCCTTTCCAAAAACATAAAAAAATGAGAATATTAAAACATTGTCATTACAAATAAATAAGGGGCTTCAAACTGTCAAATATTGCCGTTTTTGATGGAGTTGCTGAAGAATATAATTGCATTTATAGTCATCAGAAATACTTTCTCATATATTTTACTGTCAGAGTTCACCAGTAGTAACATAATGTAATCTAATGTTATGTGATCTGAAATGGCCACTGACCACAACAATGTATTCATAATAATGTATTTAGGAATGCAGAACAGTACTATGGAGACTATAATCAATAAAATGAATAAAAGGAAATGTATTTGTCTATCCTTCCATTTTCAAATGTGTCCCTTCCCATGAACTCCATATCTCTGAAATGGCTAGTTTATCGCCTTACAGCTCATTGTTTTGGTTTTACAGAGGACAACATAATTGTTGTGGTTAACCATCACAGCTTGTATGAAACTTATCCCGACAAGATGGCAGTTGTTTTTTAATCAAAAAGGTCTGATAAATCCATTGTATACTATCCCCCAATAACTAAAAGGCAGACTGTCAAAATTAGTTACTGGCTGGTGAAAGTAGTGCAGCATTTAGTGGCTAAAAATATGGAGGTTTTCTCCTAAGTAGTTGGTAAAGAGCAAACTACTTAAAGAAGAAGAACACCGGACATTTGTTAAGTTGTTAGAAACACAACTCCAATGTTGCTCAATGTCTGCTGAAGGCACTTTGAGCTAAGAATGAAAACCAAAAGAATAAGTTATGTATAACTTTCTGCCTGTTGAGTTGTTTATCTATATCATTAAAGGAGACATCACACACAGACAATAACAGGTAAATGTAATAACAGAAAATGACACATAGGTCACATCTGAAACCACAGATGTGATGTGCGCCTCAGGCTGCGCAACCTCATTAATCCTCCCCTAGGCCACAATAGCTAACTGTTGCATCGGGAACCTTTCTCTGGTTTAACACCTCAGGCCCTCCCCAGACAGATGGGACTCATTGGTTTCCTACGGGAGCTCATCCACACTGGAAACTCTATACCACCCCCGACAGACAGGTTTTCACGAACAGGTAAAGGCCCAGATACACTGGCCAGTCACCTTGAAGTCGCCGACACCGACTGTTGCGTCGCCGGACTCTCCTGCGTATTTGCCGACTTCGCGCACTGGAACACACCGCAAATCCGAGCCGAGCACGTATGAACTGTGCATGCGTGAGTGGCAATAACTCTCCTTACCAGC
>NW_011358787.1:0-3300 GCF_000735185.1 Notothenia coriiceps | reverse complement strand
CAGACAAAAAGCCATGTGGAATATATAAATTAATGGAGCAGGTTTAATTGATTACTAAAGTGAACCTTCTGAAAGATTTTACAATAACAAAAAAATAGGTTTTTATCAAAAACACTACAAGACTATACTAGAACTAATTTCGGTAACACTTTACAATAAGACTACCCTTATAAAGGATTCATAAAGGGTTTATAATTAGGTTATGAATTAGGTTGTAAACACTTTATTAATCATTAAGAACCATTTGTAAACCAGTTCTAACATAGTTTTCATACATCAACACAGGCTCACTATTTGGCAAGAGGACTAAGACTTATATTGACTACTTAGCGAGAATCAACCCAGTCAACAACAGATACCAAGGAAGCTGGCTGATGAAGAAGACGAAGTAAGCTAAGTAGCCAATATAGGGCTTAGTAGCAGAGATAAATGTGGGCTCACTATTTGGCAAGCAACCGGTCACAGTTGCCCTGTTTATCTCATGTCTTAAAAAAGCTTATTAATGATTTATAAAGTGTTCACAACCTAATTAATAAATGAATTACAAACTATTCGTAAACCCTTTATAAGGGTAGTCTTATTGTGAAGTGTTACCCACATAGGACATGATCAAATGTAAGATAGTACAAACCAATGTTATCAGGATATCCATTATTCAGTCAATCTGCAACATTTAGCAATTAGAGAGGTGTCTGTAGAGTTACAGTGTTGTGTAACTCCGTATTACGCTATATGTTAAGCCCGCCCACTTTTAAGCGGTCCAATGAAATGCAAATAGTTTGATATAAATCCCTGGCTCAACTGCACATAACTCAAGCATATCTTTTTAATTTGGGGTACAGAAGCTCAAAATGGTCTTATTTACCCCAAGCTAAAACCCACTTTCTTTAAACCGGGCAATTTCCAACATCTATAGCGAACAGTGTAACAAAAAAGTGGTCTTATTTTTATTGGACTGAAACGCTTACATTTTTCAGTTTTCTTAGGGTAAGCGTTAGATTAGAAGAAATTACACTTTTCTCTGTATCCTTTCTGCTCTTGTATTGGAGTATATATTGACAGACTGCAATCAAGCCACACATTTGTGTGTTTTATGGCACAAAGCAATAGTTACATTTCGGAAATGTTGACCCATTTGACTTTCAGAAGGATAAAGATGTTCAAGTCCTGACCTTTCCTTGTCTTGTTTGAAGAAAGTTAACATTGCTCTCTCATTGGTGGCCGCCTCAATCAAGCACATTTTGAAACAAGCTTCCCCAACATCACTAAGACAACATAAAAGGGCTTAAAAGTTTCCTTCTTTCTTACCACTTCTAACAAAGATAAATGGGAGAAAAAGGGTTTTGACCCTGCAGTGTGTTTAATAAATTAGATGAGACATTGATTAATTTGTTAGTTCAAATCACCAATAGCTTTGTTAAATGACAGTCTCTTTGGGCTATAAATTATTCATATACATCACAAACGTTCAGGATTTAAAATCACATCCGAGGATGGAAGTCGATGACGGTGTCAACTTCCTCGTAAAACTGCATGTTTAGCAAAACATTACTTTTCAAACAGCCACATAACCACAAACAGGCCATAATTCAGTCAACATTGAGCCCGTGGAAGGGCCCGTCATTAAGCCAGTAGTCCAGTGTCGGGAGGCTGGTGAAGGGAAGCGGAGCCAACAGAATCCTGGACGGCTTTTCGGTTTAGCTGCTTTAGCATCTGTCTCCGGGTGGCACGCTGCAGTTGTTCCTTTTGAATATGTATGTGAGTTATTGGTCCCGGGGGAACCACTATATATCTGTGGAGCGGTGGACGGGTGACAATAGGGGTCCCAGTCGTCTTTTTTCCTTTATCTGGGCCTGTCTGCCTGCTGATGTATCTCTCAGTGCAACTTGTTCAGATTGCCTCATCTATCATTGGCCTCAGATATGAAAATTTGGATCCCTGCATTGGCGCCCAGTCACATTGTTACAAGTGCAATCTTGAGGCATCATGGGGAAGGCCCTCCTCCCAAGTTAAGGGGGGGAGAAATTGAGCTGGGGTGGGGGGTATTGAAGGCAGTCACAAGGAAAACATGAGCTACTGTGCATATCTTTATATTTTATGGCACTAGTCAGCAGTTTTATCTTTTTTAAAGGTACTCACATTTCCTGAATTAAATTAAGTAATCAAAACTACAGACTGATCAGTAGAATATAACTGTTTCTTACATTTGTGTGTATTGGTGAAACCACTCTGTCTTACTTTATGCATGGAATTTAAAATTAATAAGTACACAATTATAAAGTTATTTTCTATTTTCAAGGACATATGGCCAGCAGCATGGCGGCAATCAACACTGGAGCTGCAAAATTAAAGACGTGTTTACGACTATGCTCCCATGCCAAATCTCTTATACCCTGCATTTGTTTATTGGCTTCCCTTAATAATGTGTGAAGGGGGATCTTAATTAGATTAGGCTTAATAAAGGAGTTACCACTTTGTATTACACAAGGTCATTTATCATCTGTTCACACACTTGTAAGGCCAGGTTATCTGTTGGTAAAAGTTAGCTGTATTAAGTATGCACAGCTCCAGAATTGGCTCAAAGAGTCTAAGAACGGCAGTAGAGGAAATACTGGTTTGCTTTATTGTGCCAAAGACAGTTTTAAGTAAATAAGTTTGTCCTCCATGTCTCAATAAGACCTTGCTACAGAGGCAAAGAGCAGTAATCAAAGGATGAGTGTTGTTGAGAAGTGAAAGGGTTTGAAAGTGTTCAGTATGGCTGGCAAATTGTATACAGATACAGTAGAAAGGTTGTTATGCCTTTATTGTATTCTTCACTAAATCACAAACAATTCACCTGCTTTCAATTTCGCCAGCTGTAGGGCGCTTCCACATTGTCTTATGTTATGATGGTATTTCTGGTAAGACCGAAAGTGCTATTACTTTGTATAGCATCGCCAGCTATACCAATATGTTTTTAGTTTATCAAAATAATGCATATTTGGGAATTTATTTCAATGCTTCGAGCTGTGAAGAGCTATTGGATGGGAGCGGCGGTCGACTTAAGAAAAGTCAACAATGCTTTTATGATTACTCTCACTGCCAGAATGGTAGACACAGGTCTGCACGGCAAGTCTAAGGCCCCGGCCACACGAGGACGCATACGGCTAAACGCATAGGATTAACGCAAACGCAATCGCAAAAAAGCTTCCGTCCACACGCAATGTTCACCGGATAGTGTCTGTCCACACGAGACAGCTCCGTTTAGCTCCAACCGCTGGAGAAGCTGCAGTACATATGCAGGAGCCTGTAGGTGGCGCT
>NW_011358786.1:0-4732 GCF_000735185.1 Notothenia coriiceps | reverse complement strand
GAGCCGGATGACCGTGGAAGAAGGAGCGGTGTGAGTCCAGATAAAATGAGAGTGATAATCCACAGCATATCAGGAGAATGATTCCAGTGGTTTCCGGAGGAGAATCGTAGGAGGGGCTGACAGCCTGGTGCAGAGTGGGAGCCGGGTGACCAGCCTACTAGCTTGTTAGCTAGCTTGATAGCCACCGGCTGTAGGCGGCAGGGAGAGACGATGTCAGCGGGGAAGGCGGCTGATCACAGCGGGATGGGAAGACCCACACGAGCCGCGGAGTTAGGGTGGAGTTAGGGTGGAATTGGGGTGGAGACAGAATTGTTAGCTCAGCAGACTTCAGGGAGCCGAGGAGCATCTAGGTAGCAGCCTGCTAGGTCCGATAATGCTAGCTAGCTAGCGGGCTAGGGGGCGATGAGCAGGAAAGAGCCAGTGGGTAGGAGATGACAACACAAAGATCTGTGTCGATTCGATATAGAGATGCTGCTATTTTTGCTGATGACTGACGTTTCAAAAGTAGGGAGCCAGACAGGAGAGGTTCTGATCTGGACTAAATAACAATATTTGGGGCGGAGGAGCGGCGAACAAACAACGCCAGCATCCTCGGCGACCCGGGAAAAAAAAACAAAAAACATTGCACGTCATATTCAATTTATATTTGGATGTATATATATATATATATTATCAATATACTCAATATATATATATTCTATCAATTTTAGGAAGAAAAACCAAAACCTTGTGATTGAAAAAATGGCTGCTAAATGTTACATTAAGTTTGCTAGCTAGTCGCTACCTTTTGGTGCTGTCCATGAAGAATAAGTGGGGTGTGTCGGAGTTACTTTACAGAAAATGACTTCCTGTTTTGGCTAGAAACGATACTAATGGAAGCAGTGTAAGTGAACCTAGTAAAATAGAGAACTGCAGAGCGGGGTTCCCACCCCTTTTATAGCATAGTAATTGTATCCTTCGGATTTAAAAAATAACTCCTAACACCGTGGCATTTCCTGTACCTGGATTGTACTATCAAACTGACTCCTTTTTCCCGTAATCCCCCAAATATGTATTTTTTGTTTTTATCTCAGATTTTCTCTGCGACACATAGAAAATCTCAGATATCCACAAAATAACATGTGGCCTGAATTCCCTTTAAGACAAACCTTTTGTATTTAAAAAACAGCCCAAACAAGCAAAACAACAGAACTACAGATACAAAACTGTCATGGTATTCCCTAATGATCCCTCCGTACACCTTGTGTCAGTGGTTTCGTCACAAAAAGACTTTCCTCTCCACCCCCTTCCCCTCTCCACCACAAGCTGAGCAGTGTGGCTCTTGACGGCCCAAACGATTCAGCGAGAATCGAAATAAAAGGAGCTGAAGGGAACGACTAAACAAGAAAAGTGTTTCCGAAGAAGGGGCTAAAAATTAAAAAGGAAAACATCACAATAAAAAAACAGAAGAGCGCAATCACTATTCCTCCCATTATGGTCAGTGTCTCTGATGGCTGCCTGCAGGGAATAGACAGCTGTCTGGAGCTTCTGATAGATCGGACACGGCAAAGCCCAGGGGGAGAAATGAGGGAGGATGAAGGGAGATAAAATGGGGGATACAAAGTGAAAGGGGGATTCGTGTAGGGTGACAGACAACTCAGTACACAAAGGAGAAGAGTGGACTGAGAGCTAAAAAGGGAATTTAATTCACCTAAACGGGGAGATTGTAAAGGTGCTAACGATAGAAGAGGCAGGACAGAAAAGGATGATGAATCTGGGAAAAGGGAGTCGGTGTGATAGAAAAAGAAAGATGGATGCTTGGAAGAAGATATTTCCTGAGTGAGACAGAAAAATACAGATTTGTGTTGACTTTTCAAACTGCAGAGTTTTCTATATGTGGTCTGGGAAGTCATTAAGAAGACTTGTGAAGTAAGCTGTTTGAAACACTCACACAGATAGGGCCTACATAAAACAGCAAAGAAAGCACAGACCCTGTATATAAAAAACTTGGGTTATTGATTGTTTTTCCGCATTGGCTGTCTTTGAACACAGACACACACACACACACACACACACACACACACACACACACACACACACACACACACACACACACACACACACACACACACACACACACACATACAAAGAATCCGAAACATATGGCTTCGGTAGCCTCCTCGCGGTGGTGGGTGTATGCTTTTATAGGTCAACAGTTTTAGAAATGGGCTTCATGCTGCGTGGCGAACTAAGCACTCCTTTCCACTTACCTGTGTGTTGCCATGGTAACCCAGGGGGGCTATTAGCCGAGGCGGCAAAAGTATAACAATTATGATCCAAAATACACCCTTTTGAAAAACATATATGTGGAGCTCGGCGGATATACGACCACATACCAAAGGTATTTTTAAACTGGAATTGAGTTATGTCTCCGGATATATAACCTGGTATACACACAATGTTTGAAATGTAACACACTAGTTGCATCATCACTAGTAGTTGACAAGCAAGCAGACAAATCACCAATTTGTAAATGTAATCTGAAAAAATAGGGCCGATCTATTAACAATGCTGCAAGTTGCCCAGATGTAGATTGATGAGGTGGGCGGTGGACAAAATGAGCTGTCCTTCGAGATGGTGGCCGGCTGTATAACAGCGGACCAGCCTGTGTCATGAAATTACACCTGTCTGGGTTCTGCTGCGAGACGAGTCGGCGCAGTGTGTCAAGGGGCAGGGTGTGTAATTGGGGCCAGTTGGGTGGGATGGCTTTTGCTTGCTGATGGACAAAGACCAGCTCACAAATAGTTTCCTACCACAAACTTTTGGTAGAAAACAGACCTGTCAGCCACACAGAAAATAGGATATTTTTTGACTGTGTGAGAAGTACCAAACAGAGGCAGATATGTTACTGAGCTGGAGAAGAAATCTGTAGTAGGCGTTGTCATTTCCTGTTGCATACACTAATAAAGACAACACACAGGTAGAAAGTGGCAATTGATATGTTAGAAAGTGGCATCTGCTATATTTATGATGTGTTTCACTGTAACGGGAAGTCACAGTCAGAATTACAAGTAGCAAAATTCAAATAGAACACAGTTGAAGTCGGATTTCTGACTGAAAATCCAAGATGGCTGCTTGTTGCGTCAACATTAATATGCTGTTGAAACACTATTTTAACTCTTATATTTGTCAAATGTAATCAGCACGGTACAACCTTTATCTTTAGACATGTTGCTGAAGTGTTAGTAATAATAAACAACACCATTAGACATTTCTCATTTCTAAGTAATTTACACAAACAAAGATAACTTGGCTTGAACTTGGGTTTGATCTAAAGTTACTTATTTTTCGTAACAGTCTCACCGGAAGTGGATTTTTCTGCGCCATCTTGAGGAGCGTCCCATGAGGCTTTTTTGTGCCGGAGGATTGAGGAGCGATAACGGAGGAACCACCAGACCATCCTTCTGTGAAATCAGCCACTCGGGGGTGTTTGTGTGTGTCAGATGATCAGCTGTGTGGCATCATCACAAACGGACGCGCTTCAAGCTCAGAGGAAAGGAAGTCCCATTGCTCTTAAAGGTCCCATGTCATGCTTTTCCGGTTATTACCCGCCCCCTTGTGTGTTATGTAGCTAGTGGAGCCTCGCAGATGGGGGTGCTGCAGCCCCCTCAGCACCCCTCCTTCCTGCGTCCATTCACGATGTCGCGCTGTAACCAGGAAATTACAGTAACCCAGCTCACACTGTCCGTTCCTCACAGCAGCGAGCCGCGCAACGTCCCGCCAACACGGCACCCAGATCCCACGCAGCATTCTCATCTGTTTGTAATTACTGGTGTCATTTTCTGGTTGCTAACGCCATTGTAACACATAATCACTGATGTTCCGCTGTAACGGTGATGGACTCATCAGAACATAGTGGGCGAGCTGACCAATCAGAGCACAGTGGGCTCACAGGGAGGGGGGTCAGGAGCTCCAACAAGCCGTTTAGGACAGAGAGTGAATACACATACTATACAGAGATGCTGTATGAGAAACCAATGTGAGTTTGGAAAATTGCACAATTTAAATCTATTCTAGTAGACCTCAACAATGGAATTATGATCAGTAGAAATGGCCATGACATGGGACCTTTAAAACACATTTCCTTGCTTCCTCTCCCTTCTCATGGTTTCCTTGCATCCCTCCATGCATCCCTGGTTGGAGGGACTAAGACGCAAGGAAAATATGCAAGTGAGGGACGCAAGGATGGAAGTTAAGAGAAGTGAGATGCAGCTCCGGTAAGCTAGCTCGGCTGTGACGACATTCCCTGCTCTGCTTTCAGACTTCCTGGTACAAAAGGAACGCTCCATTAGAACCTGGTTCTTTGGTTGATTTGTAGTAGAGAGAGTAGATTTTTATGTATACAGTACAGGTGAAAGTTCAATATCGTATAATATCTATAAATCGACAGCATGGATTAGCACATATTTTATAAAGGCATCCATAGTCCCTAGAGGATGAATCATATTGATTTGGGATTATTTGATGTTCCCTTATTGAAATCTATGAAAAGTTTAGCTTACAACTTTTTAAGGTTTTAAATTATATTTGGTATACATATTCATATTCTCCCTAGGATACATTTGATTAACTTTGGTGACAAAATAAGCATTTGTACACATTACACCCGTCCTCATCAAGCTCCACTGGCTCCCCATCCCCCAGAGAATTCAGTACAAGATCCTCCTGATGACGTACAAAGCCCTCCATAACC
>NW_011358785.1:0-12296 GCF_000735185.1 Notothenia coriiceps | reverse complement strand
ACTCATCCTTCCTCTCTCTATTTCTCTCTCTCTCTCTCTCTCTCTCTCTCTCTCTCTCGTCTCCCTCCCGGGAGGCTGGGTCTCCTGACCCCGTGTGAAAGTCAGCGACACACATTCCACCACAGTCCACCCTTCTCTGGGAAAGTCAGACCATGCTGCATGAGAGACGGAGAGAGAACGAGAAAGAGAGAGTGCTGAAGGGAGGGAGAGCTTAGAGGAAAATGTGGATAGGCAGGAGAAGGGGAAAAGGGATTAAACAAAGAGACACAAACTTGTGTAGGGTGAGGCTCACAGTGTCTGCTGGGACACTCACACACTGGGCTCCATCCCTGTCTCTCCTTCTTCCTCACTTCCTGCTCCGTCCCTCCATCCTTTAATCCCCAAGTTCCCCTGCATATTGTTCCTCTTTCCTCTCTGGGAATTAGAAGTCTCAGTTTGATGAGCAATGTTTTCCACACAGATTTAGGAGGGATTCACAGGTATATTATGTATGATTGGTATAATGAAAGTGTATAAGCAACCCATTTGAGCATTATGCATTTCTATTTGTATGTTCGCTCATCAGAACGACGCCGTCCACGATCGATTAACTACTGTCGTAGACAAGAAGAGTTTACTGACAATCAGGAAAACACAGAGCCCAATTCCTGAATAGAATCAATCCAGAGTTCACGATTAGACTCATTAAGACCTCTGCAGACACAATTCTGTCAATTTCCCACACCTAACTTTTTTAATAAGTTATTAGAAAGGTTAAGGTTAACATTAAAATACAGCTGGGTTGGTTAGCATTGGGTGTGTCTCTTTGCACACACATTCACATAACCCCTTACACTGATGGTTCATGCATTTTTACAATAACTGCCATACTTATATTGGGTTCATTTTCTGTACAGTTAAACTGGGTTTTAGAAGATGTATTTAGCTCCAATTGGAGTGGTCATATAATGTGATATTTACAGTATTGTCTATAAATTCATTAAGAATGAAAAACACTCTTCTTCTAATATACACACAAGTTGAATTTATAAGCATTTAGAAATTCTAACCGTACTTAACCCGACTTAATTGACCCGGAACCAGTACAGTAGCTTATGTTGGCTAATGTAAGCAAAAATGCTGACAGATGTTTCTAATCAACTGATTCTACTGAGTCATGTCATCGGATGTATGACTATTTTTGTCTTGTACTACTGTATTACTAACTAGCAATTTTCCATAAATTAAACCGGCCACTTTGAATGCTATTCATCATATGTAGAATTTGTCAAAACCGCCCTCACATCTGAAGTATAACGTAGGATGTTATGACATTTTGATCTTTATTTTTGGCAATCTTCCTGCCAAAACATCATCCCTATATGCTCTTTGAGGGCTGCACAGCTTCAGTCTTCAGTTTATGCTTATTTCAAAGGACATTTACCTTTTAATACTTATTACTTTGCTCTTCAGTCTGGTTTTCATCAAGCAAAACACATGCTAAGTTGGATTTACCTGGGTTTATGTTGAACTTCAACATTATTATAATTTTCATTTCAAATGTAATGCATTGAATGAGAGCCCAAAAACTACATAAAACATGACCGTCCAAATACTAACAGACTGCAAAATATATATTTCAAGTGAGTTATAACTTGGAGAGTGAACAAATTGTTGAAGAGGAGAAATGTGGTTCTGCAAGGAAACAGGTGAAAACAGAGCAGCCTAAAAGAGGGATAAAGAAGAAAACTCCCATGCATTGCCTGTAACCAATCCACAGCTCACACTAAATATTGTTGGACATTATATAGATAGAGCAACTGACAGAGAGAATCACTGTCCCGTTAGAATAATGAGAGAGGGGGCCAAACGACCGCAGATTGGGTGCCCGGCCCCTATAGAAAGGGCCCTCTTGACTTGATCCTGGTGAAAGCCGTGTAAGTATGGAGTTAATCAAAAGTGTGTGAGGATGACAGGCAGGGGGGCCCTTCATGGAGCTGCACCAGGGGCCCCAGCTATACAAAGCCTGCAGTGTGGGGGGGGCGGGGTGCTATTCACACAGAAAGGGGAAGGGGAACAACACCAGGTAGTCTGTCCACTGGTGGCAATAAACTGAAATCAGTTCCGAGAGCCCACCAACGTCTCTGCATGATGACATCACACACACACACACACACACACACACACACACACACACACACACACACACCTTACCTCTGTTATAATGAAGAAGTCGTCACCAGGATCTCCTTGCACCACTATCTTCTCTCCATCCTCAAACTGAACGGGCTCCAGAGCGTCGGCCACAGTCAGACGTTCCCACTTGTCCAAAGACTCTGTCGTATCAATAAGGATAATGTGTTATTCACCAAAATGGTTGCAACAGTTAATAAACAAATGTACATGATTAAAATGTGTGTGTGTGTGTGTGTGTGTGTGTGTGTGTGTGTGTGTGTGTGTGTGTGTGTTCTCCATGATCTAAGAGGATGGCCATTGCTGGAAGTCCAGTAAGCCGGTGGGAACAGTAATTCCTACCCCGTGCTAATCCAGTCATTCATCAGGGACCATTACATCTCAGATGCCCCTGCCTCCTCCCTCATCTCATGGAGCCAAAACAAAATGACACTAACTCCTAAAGCTGTGAGGCCTAAGCTCCACTGATTCTGGGGTGTGGTGCCACAGAGCTTTCCTGTGTGTGACCATCAAATCACAGAAATATCTAAAGTTTAATCCCCGAACCAGTCCAGCTTCCTTGAAAGAGACGCATGCTAAGGGTTAACCGGCGTAGATTAACCCATCTGCTTGAGGTTTATTATAGTGAATATGTCATCAGTGGCTGTGATACATCTAGGGTAAGATGGGTGATCTAATGCTACTGGATTTCAACTGAATATATCCCCTCTGTGATTGTAAAATACCATTCAGTTACACACCAGAGAGTGTACTATAAAGAAATATTACATGAATTTAAATGTCATACAATACATCAGATTATTACTATTTAGATTAGCGAAACCTTAAAAATTATATTTTTTTACCCCAAGGCTCTTGTAAATTTAGAATTCCCTTGAATGCACAAAAAGTGAATTGACCATTTTGTGAATGAGTCCTGCCGAAACCCGTGATAGGATATGACTTTTTCAGTTTTGTTGATCCTCAGAGCCAGTGGCGACAGCTGTCTTTCCGACTGTCCAACCACATACAGTGACGTGGTTAAGCCCGGGATATTTCTAGAAGCCGTTGGTATTCACACAGAAACCAAAAACACAGACGGTCACACATACTGTATTCACTGGGAAAAATATTCCAACCAGAGAAGTTTTGAGCAACTCTTTAACATATTGATATTTATAGAAAGAGGACCCACAAATAACCGAATACCTCCACAAAGATGAATCAAATAAGCCTATCCTACTTTCACAATTTGGTAGATCATTCTTTACTGGTCTTAAAAGTCTACACGATCTGTGCATCTGCAGTGAAAACACTCCTCCCTTTAGTTTTGTCTACATAAAAGCATGATTCAGTGTTTGATTTGACTAAGACATGAGTTCGGGGCGTAAAACTTCAGAAGAATCTCTTTGTCTGAGACTGTTGTCTCCCAATGAGCTCAGTTACTGATCACAGTGTCTGTCTGTTTGTGTGTGGGTGTAAATGTGTATGTTCTTAGGATTAACTAAGGTGAAGTCTGATCAGTTGGAGGTGTCCAGTGTCCCCTCTGATGGGGCCGTGGTGTCTGCCGGCCCCAGATGGATGTCCTCTGTCTGGCTGCAAGCTAAAGGCATCAGGTCCTATAGAAGTGATCCCTAACAACTCGGGATGTAACTTTATACACAAATGTGCTGACTTAAGAACCTACATTTCACGCTTCACAGAGCCTGCACCCACTTGGATCCCCTTGGATCCCCTTGCTCCCAACGAACATAGTACGCACACAGGGAATTGCCCATTGGGATGTGTGACAAAGAACATGTTGTTTCACCCCCCCCCCCACATCACTCCTCGACATCAAGGGCTTGTACCCAATTTCGTGGCTATCTTAAAAATCAAAGACAAACAAAAACACTCCCGCCTCCTTCCCCTCCTCCAATTCAAAGAGGTGGAGTGGAGAAGCGGGGCGACAGAAAAAGGAATGAAGAGAGGAAAAGCACTTCGAAGAAGGGAGGCGGGCATTTGAATACAGGCCTCGACAAGGCTGTCAAAAAGAGAGACTCAGAAGAAAGGAGGTGAATGAAAAGAGAGGGGATCTCGCAGAGACGTTCTCATAAGACCTGAATTGAGTGTATGTGTTTACTCAGCCAGCTAATAACTCTGTACAGGGGGCACGGCCTTACTCTACACACCACACACACACGATCAAGTGGAATGGGATGGGATGTCAGTTCCAATTGCAACTCGTTTGAAAGTCTGAATAAACCTCATTCTCCATTGCGGCCTGAGTCGGCTGGTGTTATCTACACTGAACAAAAATATAAACGCAACACTTTTGTTTCTGCTCCCATTTTTCATGAGATGAACTCAAAGATCTAAAACATTTTCTACATACACAAAATAACCATTTCTCTCAAATATTGTTCACAAATCTGAAAAAATGTGTGATAGTGAGCACTTCTCCTTTGCCGATGCTGATTAGACAGCGATGACTATTTGCACAGGTGTGGCCTTAGCGCACAATAAAGGCCACTCTGGAACGTGCGTTTGCTTTATTGGCGGGGTTCTCATGTCTGTGGGGTCCGAAACAGTCAGTATCTAGGTGTGAGGGTTGTGGTTTAGGGTTTTAGGGTTAGGGGTAATCGTTGTGAATCCGATGTGGCCATGGGGTGGTGGGGTTATGGTATGGGCAGGGCCGTATGTTATGGACGATGAACACAGGGAGAAAAAAAAAAAAAAAAAAAAAAAAAAAAAAAAAATAAAAAAAACGCCAGCTCCGTCGATTCACCAACACACTCTGGCCACATAAAGGCCCTTCTGAAACGCTGCAGTTTTGCTTTATTGGGAGGGTCTGTGGGGTCCGAAAACACAGTTCAGATCTGGTGTGAAGGTAGGTTAGGGTTAGGGTATGTTGTGATCGAGTGGCCTGTGTCATCGGGTCCATAGTATGGGCAGCCATACCTATAACCCCACCACGCACCATCAGGCAACTCGATTTCACACATTACCTCTAACCCTAAACCCTAACCCTAACCCTCAACCAGGATAACTGTACTGGTTTTCGGACCCCCACAGACCCCCCCAATAAAGCAAAACAGCACGTTCCAGAGTGGCCTTTTATTGTGGCCAGCCTAAGGCACACCTGTGCAATAATCATGCTGTCTAATCAGCATCTTGATATGCCACACCTGTGAGGTGGGATGGATTATCTCGGCAAAGGAGAAGTGCTCACTATCACACATTTTTTTAGATTTGTGAACAATATTTGAGAGAAATGGTTATTTTGTTTATATAGAAAATGTTTTAGATCTTTGAGTTCATCTCATGAAAAATGGAAGCAAAAACCAAAAGTGTTGCGTTTATATTTTTGTTCAGTGTAAATTCCAGTGGTAAAAGCGAGGCTTATCTTAATTCGCAATTTTTTAATTGTCAACACAGCGACAATGCAGAATGTGACTGGCTTTATTATAAACAGTGCAAGAAGATTAGGACTGTACACAGACCTTACTCAGCCATGGGCCTTGTGTGACAACGTGCGCCTGTGTTTATGCGGGCTAATCTACAGTATATGTTGCAGACGGCAGATTTAACTGCCTGCACTCTGGACCCTCTGACCCGGTGTTTAAAATGAATACGAACCATGGCATGAAGGGGCAAACATCCCCTGCACTACACTCAATTAATGCAGAAATAAACAGAAGCTGACATAATTATCAAGTTTTTACAGTTTTTGCTAGACTTACCAAGGATGGAGACCTTGCTGAGGAACTCTTCGTACATCTTTCTCTTCCTCAGTGTGCTTCCCTGTAAGACAACAAGAGGAGAGACATAATCCACCATCACACACTCTGAAATTCTGGGAGCACGACAAAAAGAGCATACAAATTACATATGTTGTTACTCTGCAAACTATTGTGATCATAATACATTTAAGATTTTCCCTGAAACTGCGTTTCAATGGTTCTAATTTGTTAAAATACAAATAACTATTAGTTGGGAAATGCTGCTAAGAAACTACTAAGTTTTGAAACTGTACATGTTTGGTGAACAAATCAAATAGTTCACAAACAGTTTTTTTGGAACTAAAACATTGTTTTTACCTTTGTTACACTTTCATTCTGTTAATATATGGTAATATTTCTCTCTTTAATACATTTATCACTAAAATATGTTATTCTACTGTAACATTTATTTTGTAAGGCAACTAACCAATTGGTCTTGAAAGCTCATTTTGACATAAACACTTGAATATGTTGTAAATGATATTTTGAATGCAGTTCATGGGGTCACACAGAGGTGTGTATGACTTGTGTGGTAATGTTCATTGCATGTGTGTGCCGTGTGTGTGGCCCACCCCACCCACCAGGCATGGGGACTTTCCCCTCTCTGCCTCTGCCATGAGCATCAGGTGCTTCCTGACAAGTCTAGACCCAGAGGACCCCTTCCCCAAATGCATTTCTCCTTTTTTCCCCCACCTTAGATGCACAGAACCATCCGGAGAGATCGGGGGCATACAGAGGAACAGAGAGAGGGAGGAGAGATGATCTAGCCCGCCCTGTGTCTGCTTCTGCATATGGAAATGATATATTGAGGCTTGGGGTGTCTTTAGTGCATAAGTGCCTGATTCCCGCTGCTGCCTCTAATTTCATATAATTTCACATTTTGTCTTAAAAGGGGAGAAAATATTCCCAAGTGAGCCAATGTTAAGCTCAAAGCCGTAAACAACTTGATTAAAGGAATTCTAGCCTGCATCGCCTCCCTCCTGGATAAATGATTATGAGTGTGTGTGTGTGTGTGTGTGTGTGTGTGTGTGTGTGTGTGTGTGTGTGTGTGTGTGTGTGTGTGTGTCTGTGCGTGTGTGTTTGTGTGTGCAAAGCGTGGAGTTTGTTTTAGGTTCTGTCATTTTCGCTTCGCTGTATTTGCAGAGAAGACACTACATGCTCATTAAGCAAGCAAATACAAACACTCACACATGTATACTGTGCCTCTAACACAATCTCACACACACCCACAAACACACACTCACATGCACCTTCCAAAAAAATGTTGAGTTGGTCTCTTGGTTTCATAGCCTCCCCATAGAGCTCCTCAGACAGGCTTGCTGAGCTTAAAGGCTTACCATGCATACATAACATTACATTACATTACACAGCAGGTCTGATTTATGCTACGGGTGTAGGAAGGGCTGGGTGGGCCAACATGAGGGTGGAAGGAATGAAAATTATACTTTTCAGAAATTCTGATTCTGATGTCATAACTTATTTTGTTGGTGTGCATCTTTTTTGTCTTTTAAACTGTCCTTCTCCTTTCTTTCTACTTGGGAGGGCCTGAGCACATGCCTCACATACAAAACTCCCTTACTCTTGCTGGCCATAATGCTCCTCCTGTGGTTAAAGATGAACCAGCCTCTGTGTCTGCTGCCTGTCTTTGAGGTGGAATGATCAAAGGCTTGAGGTGTGGAGCGAAGCCAGTTTAAACCCACCATACCTTACGCCTCATCACCATTACCTTCATCTATGTCCAATATAAAATCCCATACACCCCCCACATCTCTCCGCATTTCTTGGTATCATTTCTCCTTGTCTCCTTTTGGTCTGTTTTCTGTTTGTTGACGGTGGTCTGTCAGTTTGTAAAGCTTTGTCTGTAGCTGTGCCTGTTTAAGAACAAAGATGACACAAAGAGGCGGGTATTGTATGACTGGCATCAACACAATGGAGAGAGTGTGTTAATCCCATGGAATGGTATAACATATTTGACTAAATGCACTCCTGGGTAAGGAGGAGAGGAGGATGTTGGGGTTTTGTGTTACAAGATAACTGACATGTTCTCTCGTGGAAGCAGCTTCAAGACCAGTTCTGATAATGCTGACATCGGTGTGTATATTTTTTTCATTGGGTGATGGTAAAAGGTCCAGGGTAAAATAATCTACAGATGAACATGTACAGTACATGCACTAAAATAGGTCTGGAATACAAATATGTATTAGTAATATGTATTACACTTTTTGTTATATTCCATGGAATGCTCTTAACATCCCGATAGCAATGAATATCTGAAGTGCTTTGACAAAAAATCCATAAAAAAATGTCATCTGTGGAAGCCGTAGTACTGTAAAAAGCACGACCAATCATTTTAGCCGGCCCGGCTAAAGTAACTGGATGGCCTACCTGCCTGTCAGCCTTCCATCTGTGCACAAACCTATCTCATGCCCTCATTGGTCATGTGCGCGTTTGTGTGTGTTGGAGGAGGGGCTCTATAAGGAAGTGGCAGATTTGTTCCAGCTGTGTATTTTCAAATTCTAGCACACTCGAGCTGGTTTCTCCAAAATGACCTACCCCACCTTTAATTAAATATCTTTTAAATGTTAAATAGAACTGCCTCACAGTTGTATGCATCCACCAACCAGTCAAATTCCAATTTAGTTTGATTTCTGTCTAAAATGTCATTACATCTTATTAGATATTTGACAGTTAATCAATTCACCTTTAAGTCCAAGAGGACATTGGTGCCATATGTTATGAAATTGCTTTCACGAGAATGGGACAGACGCAAGGACCTATTGATTCAAATACAAATATATTCAGCTCTATTTGAGAAACATCCCAAAACATTTGGGAGCTTTATATTACAATGGACTGCACCCAAGATCATTTGCATCATGGTTTGTGAACTCCAATTGGATCGACAAAAATCGAAATGTAGCATCATTGACAAGCATTAAAAATTAGCAAGAGTTGCAACTGGCAAAAGGTTTGGTGGTTGCAAAACTTTAATGCAAACAGCGAACGTTGATAACCTTTGAGGGACGTAGTTGCTCAAGATGGTACAATTAATCAGAATATGTCAACTTGTGTAGTTCACTATAAATACAAACACGTAAATCTTCCCTGTCAAGTTATTAATTACGATCCAGCAGCGGAGCAGGACAAGAGAGAAGCAGATGTGCAGTTAATTAATCTGATGGTAGCTGCAGCTCACCTTCCAGAGCTCCTGACTAACTAGCTGCAGACACAAGCACTCAGCATAATTTCACTGGGAAACACACGCACATACTTAGACACACAGAGAATGCTCATTGTGTTGGCCTGAGACGTTGCCAGAATACCTCGCTTTATAAAAACAGCTTTACAAACCGTTGACAGCAATAATTAACTACAGGTTCACATAATTGAATTCTGCTTCACCCCGTCTTTCCTCCTGCTGCTGCTGGAAGGAAAGAAGGAATGACAGCCGGAGAGAAAGAGAGCGAGGGAGGGAGAATCCTCTCAAAGAAAGGTTACCAGGGCAGACTGTGCCCTCGGTTAAACTATGTGCTTAAGAGGTGACATGAGTGCTGGGCAGGCCAGTGCCAACTTTACATTGAGCTGAAAGGTCCAAACACAGACCGTCTTCCATCTCTGTGGGCTCAAACTGCATGGCACAAAGCCGGATGGTCACTGCTGCTTCACACTTCAAGGCTCAGATGCACAGGATGTTTGGAAGCTTAATTGGAGCATATCTAATTTATTTGGAGTAAGGTGTTGGAAACATTTTAAGGAAGTATTTAGTTGGGCATGGAGACAGTACCGTAATTACTTATTCTAACAGCAACGAAAAAGTGTGTGTGTGTGTGTGTGTGTGTGTGTGTGTGTGTGTGTGTGTGTGTGTGTGTGTGTGTGTGTGTGTGTGTGTGTGTGTGTGTGTGTGTGTGTGTTTCCAGTTTAAACATTTAGACATTCCTGCTAGATAAGCTCC
Source organism: Notothenia coriiceps (assembly GCF_000735185.1). Taxonomy (NCBI): domain Eukaryota; kingdom Metazoa; phylum Chordata; class Actinopteri; order Perciformes; family Nototheniidae; genus Notothenia; species Notothenia coriiceps. The sequence goes on along the minus strand of NW_011358785.1, from coordinate 2,432 downwards.
TGGAGCTGGAAGTGTGTGTCGAGGCATTCGGGTTGACTCTCCTTCACATAGCCTCTCTCTTTTCCCCTTTCTTCGTCTCCCAACATATCCAGAGAGACATTAAAAAAGGTAGAACAGACCTGGAGGTGAAGGTGATTTTGTTTTTGATTACGTATATTTAGCGTTTGAAAAATAAATCAACACTTTTGAGTGTTTTAAGGAGTCTTAAGTGGTTGAGTGGGAGAATATATTGCATGTAAAGGACCACAAATGATAAGAGTGTAAAGTCTGCCGAACTATTTGAATAACATATATTTAGATATATAAAAGACCAACCTGTAGATATTTGGAAGAAAACGTAGGGTCGAACAAGTGACGCTAAAGTTACTCAAAGTGTTTTCTCAAGTAGAGTGTGTAGATGTTCGTACCATGAGGATGCGCCGGTAGCTGTCTCGGTCGATGCCCCACAGTTTCAGATCCGTCTTGGCCTTCACGGTAGCAGCTCTTGGAGTCCCATAGATCAGGGCCAGCTCTCCAAAACTACCTCCTTCTCCAATACTGGTCACCCACTCCCCGTTCACGTACACCTGCAGACGGAACAAGAAACAGAATGATGGGGAGAGAGTCATTTATTTTACGCCTGAAGGATGGCAATCATTGCTTTGTAGACTGTGAACATTTAAACCATCTTGAGATAGATTTCCAACCTTCCCCTCTACCTCTCCTTAGTATCCGGGCCGTTTGACATGCTCACTGGGCCTGTCCCTGAGCATTTGATCCCCACTAAGCCCTCAAATGAGACACTCTAAAAGGGCCCTCTATCCTTCCCATCTCTCCGTTCATCCCTTTATTTCCTTTTACCTGTCTTTTTACGACCTACCCTTTGATTTAGAAGTGATGGAGGACAGAAAGCAGTGGTGGACCTTGTGGGTCTACTCAGTATTGGCATTCACAGGGTTGTCCATCTACATGCACAAACATGCACGTCTCCATCTAGGCCAGCCACTATAGCACTACAGACAATGCAACCTCATCGAGCCTCACTCAGGCTGTCTCTAGGGCCGTTACGGTTTCACCTGTCGACACGCTATCCACCATCTTGTTGACTTAAAAACACAGAGAGAAAGGAGAGAGCGAAAGAGGGTTTGTCCCTTCGGTAGCTGTGAATTGCCAAAACTGTTGCAAGCCATTATCCAAAGGCTCAGAGAAGACCACAAGGGACTTATCTTTCACTATAACCTGTGGTGTGCTTCAAAGGGATGCAGAGCTCTGGCTACGGTTACGTCAGGCTTAGAAGAACAATCATATAAATGTTACATCATAGCGTACAGTACAGGTAATATGTTGTCACTCCACAGTTTCCCGTTACACTCCTTAAAAAGTCTTGATCTGTTTGTTTGGTCTTCATTGTTGTACAACTGATCCTCCAAGGTTCCACAGACACTTTCATGTATTTCCTGGTCAGGTGGAGCTGTATCAAATGCTTAAACAATCAGCAAGAAGTCCTAACTGGATCAAGTATGCACTAGTAAAACTTGAGTAAAAACTGATAGTATGTTCAGACTTAAATTGGAAACACTTGTACTGTATCAAGTCAGCACTGTGCATGAGGTAAAATGGAGTTCATCATAAAACAATTCAAGTCCTAAACCGTGTATGCTGTTGCACAGCTGTCACTGGATTTTCAACATGGGAATATCTTCAGTAAGCTGTGTGCGCCTGCTGGTAATTAGGTAGCAACAAATCAAAAGTCCTGGAAGGCGGATTAGCAGTCAGTGGTGCATTTCTGTTCGTAGTTAGGCAGCTCTGTTTCAATGTGTGAGTGAGGGTCTCCATTTGTTGTCTTTTTGGCAGCAGATGTTTAATTTGATTTCAAAATGCCACATTTACTTTAATAGCAATAACAATTAGGACTGTCAAAGATGAGATAAGCAAATGTGTAAAAAATACATAATCAAAAGTAATAATACTTGGATTTTGTTTAAAGCAAAGTAAATATATAAATAAAATACAATAAATGAATAGCTATCGTATTGGGTATTAGTTAATTGTGGAATTTTAAATAAAATTGGACTCCTTACTTTCTGGTATCGTGATATCAATCTGGAGAATATTTGTCATTGTTTTGTGTTGTTTGTGATTTCCAACAACAAATGCATATATACTTGCATAAAGCAAGCATATATTCTGTACCTTTGGTAAATCATGCAATTCATCATGATTCATATTGAAATCGACTGAAGGCCCTAATAAGTAAAGTATTGTATAATAAAGTACAATGGGAGCCAGAGCCTTTTCTTATCAAGCTCCACATTTGTGGAATCAGCTCCCAGTTTGTGTTCGGGCGGCAGACACCCTATCCGTTTTTAAGAGTGCGCTTAAGAACTTCCTTTTTGATAAAGCTTATAATTAGGGATGATTAGATTCAGCCCCTAGTTTTGCTGATATAGGCT
>NW_011358784.1:0-3069 GCF_000735185.1 Notothenia coriiceps | reverse complement strand
CTACTTAAAAATTATTTTAAAATTATTAATCTATTTACCTATATATCCTATTTCAATAACTTGCATATAGTACTCTTATTTCACTATTTCACTTTTTTAAACTATTTTCTTTTTGTATGACTACTTACTATTTACTTGCACTATATTTTTGTGTTTTTCTGTGTTATTGTGTTGCACTGTTGGAGAAGCCTGTGACACAAGATTTTCATTGGCATAACTACACTGTTATGTTCGTATGACTCCATAAAGAACCTTGAACCTTGAATCTAATAGTACTTCTTCCACCTCTGGTGATGACCTGGCTTACAATTTGTAATGTGATTATAAATCTGTGGATATAATTGTGTTATAATGTATGAGTTTACTACCAATTTCTTAATATATGTCCATCAGTACAACTGTAAGTCATTCACCAGCAAGTAAGTGTTTACATGGTCATAATGACATGTAAACAAATTAGACATTATAAATATATAGATATATTCACATGTACATTTTTGAGCAGTTGATGGGTCCTTTTTCTATTGGTTGATAAATCCCCCTTAAACTGTAGTTATAGGTAAGTGAAATTAAATAAATACGTATTTAACAGCCTGAATCCCATTAAGTTCAGTCAGATTGAAATCTACTTGAAATATTGCTTGTGGCATTCTGAGCTGCGTCCTTTCCTGTCCAATATGTTTATTGGCGGTACCTGGCTGCCTCGAGCACCTTTACAATTCATTATGTCATGATTAAGCTTGCCAGAAAATATTAAAGTCTCAATTACTTAAATAGCTTTCCCTGCAGAATAAAAATTATCAGAGAGTAACATTCCCCAGGCTGTAGACACACTTGTCGAAGAATCAGGTCAGGTATTCAATTACCGGTATTTGGTTTTATCATTTTCTGATCAAACCCTTCATTATTCCCAAAAATGTTAAGATTATCTATAAAATGTATCTCGATGAATCCCTTAGAGCAAAGAGTGGCATTTAAGATTGTATCCAAATCCTCCATTGTGCAATTCATCATATATTATACTTTACAGACTACAAAGACACACAGGTATAAACTGGTTTGCCTTTAGATATCGCGTTATATTTATTATCTCCTTCAAACTAACCCTTCAAAAAGTCTCAGATTCTGATTGGGGAAACAGATCTGACAGTGGAGTTTTTCTTCTTTGAGGACAAATAAATACATTTAGTATAGTTATACGGATCCATCTGACTTTTACACACAGCAGCGACCTTGAAGATATCTATGTTTTGCCAATAAAAACCACCTTCATTTACACACATGAGCTCATATCGATTGTAACCTGACTTACAAATACTTCTGCAAGCAAATCCATCTTAAAATGATTCCCCTGTATTCTCAATAAACTTCATCTGGAAAAAAAAGTCTAGCTTTAAACAAAAATGAATAAAAATGCGAGTGTAATTTAAGAATTGGAGAGTGAAAAACTGAGCCAATGCTTATTTGTTGCTCGTTTTTTTTCTGGGTCTACTTGTTATGCACTGATTCTATTTCCCTGCCACTAGTCCTTAAAATACAAAGCACTCATGCAGCCACACAATCTCTAATATCATCAGCGCGTTGTGGATCCCTGCCAAACATCACAAATAGACAGCAATGAGGCAGGAAAACACTTGATAACCCATGTTTATTTTCTAATTCATTATTTGACTCTCAACACGACTCAACTCTAATTTCAATTTCCTGAAGAACACCAATTTCCCTGTGAAGCAATGAACTCTATTAAGATATCGCTGTGAGAGCCATTTTTTCTCCCCGAGACATCTGTCATGGAAAACAAAATCCTGGGAAGCAGTGGCTATTGATGCAAATGATGCCTGAATTCCAATCTCACATAACCAGGAAGAATCACAAAAACAGATCAACGTCCTTAGAACATAATAGTATACAGGGAGGAGAATAAATCCAGTAAAAACTTGAATGAATGTTTCCTAGCTGTACCCATGTTGTGAACTCATACATGCGTGTGATGCCTTTTTAGAAAGAAAACTGTTGCTCTCCATAAACAAAAAATAGTGGTTGCCATGAAGCAATTCTAAAAATGGTAAGGTGCAGAATGAAAGGCAATAGTCTTTTTCTCAATAGGTATATACTGGAAGCAATGAGCGAGTGTAAAATCCAAACTGCCTATAAGATGTACTTGGTCATGGTTGGAATGGCGTATAAGAAGAGTCTTAAAAGAGAGGGTTCAGGGAAAGTGTCAGCCTTGCATTTCATATTATTAAACTGAATCCACAGTACCCTCCTTCCCTGCTTTATTCCTCCACTCTCACCGGTCTCTTTTGCCATTATGCAAACTCACTCTTTGATCTCAAACAGCGAAGGTGGCTTTATCTTAGAAACAACAGAGAGACAGACGATCAGAGATTTCGTAGACCTCAGAGAAATACGTATGAGAATAGCAAGATAGAAGAAGAGAGAAAAGGAGGGGAGGGGGGGAATACAGAAGGAAATAAACAGATATACACCTGGCTCAAAACAACATTCACATTGAGCTTTTTCAACAAGGGCTACATCATTATCAGAATATTACATTTGTAACATACTCAGTACGCCATTTGAGGAGGGCTGAGGTGTGATGTCATCCACCTTGTTCTAGCAAAACGACCAAAATGTATGACCCTTGTTAACCTGCCATCCCCCCTCTCCCAACCCCTGAGTAGGAGATAGATAGAGGCAGAGGTATGAAGGTAGATATGGTGCAAAATGCGAGAGCGTGTAAAACCTGATGTGAGCACTTGCAGAAAAAAATCTGAGCTTGTGTGCATACATTTACACTTGTATAAAATATCCACGTAACTGTGAACCAAATGTACACTTGTATAAAATATCCACGTAACTGTGAACCAAATGTACACTTGTATAAAATATCCACCTAACTGTGAACCAAATTTGAAGTCACAGAAGAAAAAAAAAGTTTTGTAGCTTGTAGAAAAAAAATGAACTTAATGATGAAATGTTCACTTGCAGAAAAATACATATTTTTTAAATATATTTTCTATTACAACCTCTCAAACCAATCATTACAACTTGAAGAATCTGCTCTGT
>NW_011358783.1:3183-8457 GCF_000735185.1 Notothenia coriiceps | reverse complement strand
GCCTGTGCTGCAGCACCTCTTTTCACCCTCTGTCTGAAACCAGAACCCAGTCTGCTCTGATTGATTAGCTGGCCAGCGCTGTTGTGATTGGTCAACCACTTAGAGAAGCCCCTCCTCTTAGCCTATCACGTAAAAATCACACTTATAGGGCCTCTTTAAGTACTATATAAGTGAAAATGTGCTCTTCAATGGGTCAGGGGGAGAATTTGCCCCCCAAAAAACATTATGTTGGACCATGAATCCAAACTAACACAAAACAAAGTAAAATATTTGGTCCAGATGTCACAGTGTGCAGAAGGAAAGTACTTCTGACATTTCAGTTGTACATTTAAGGATTAAGGTTTTACATTTTGTGTGTGTTTCTGTTTAATGAGATTAATTGTAATCCTTTTTCCAGACAGCAACATCAATATTTAACTATTCAACAACACATCAAATGTTAAGAGTTTTGAAATGTTGTATCAATGACAGTATGGGCAAGGTCAGGTGAGATGGTAGATTTTTGCAAAGGGGAAGCACAAAATGAATTGTTAAACAACAACAACAGCAGATGTTATAAACACACACACACACACACACACACACACACACACACACACACACACACACACACACACACACACACACACACACACACACACACACACACACACACACAGAGTTCATGGACAGTAATTGGACATTTTCTCCAAACTCTTAGATGGATTTTCCAGCCATGCATAAATGTGACATACGGATTTTGTGTCATGATTATGTTGGCGGGTGAATTAGCTGCAGTGACATCTAATTTCATCCCAAATCGGGAGTTTTCCAACCTTCCATTTGAACTAAAAGTTGCTCCGAAGTTTCTAGAACTTACCTTGACGATTATTATCTAAATTAAAATCTGCTGTCCTGGAGTAAACAGAATATTACAGTAATTGGTAATAAGCCCAGTTGGTGTGTAGGCAGTCGAAATGCCCAAGGAGACATTTTGCTAATCAAGTGAAGGCCGATGGAACATGTCGAGGCAACATCTTGAACCAAATCCCAGACTGGGTATTTGCTACAATTTGTAAATCTCATTATGTGCAAACACATATTCATAGCCCATTATAACCCAAAGGTCAGCTCAGAGCTCCTGCTGTCTCTCCTTCTCTGTCCTTCTGCATATTTCTGCAGAGCATGCCCTGTGTGTGCACGTTAATTGGCAGATAAATGTCTCACATCCATCCCCCTGCAGAGATACTGTATTCTGCACAGGTCAAACATGAGTGTGTGAGATGTTTTATAAAAAGTTAATCACATTTAGTGCTAATAGTGGTGCAGTGATGCAACCCAGTCTCACGGCATTTCGTGTTACGACATTTAATCTATTGATATTGAACACGATTTTCCCATTTTTTTCGTGTCACACAGAACGATTTTAAAAGCAATGTATTTCTATTGGTAGTATGTTTCGTGCCGGCACCTCGTCTTTTTGTCCAGTCGGGTCTTGGAAGACCGGAAGCTGTGGGGTTCATAAAAACATGTTCTTACTCAATATCAAGCCACGATTATTGTTTTTATTTTAAATTGTATAATGTCGGACTTTTCTTGCCGTCCGCGAGGAAAAGAAATGGGGCTCAGAACCTCAGAATACTGACATCTGTATTTATTTAATCTTTTCCTTGTAATTTGATGCAGGCACGAAACATAGGCTACTACCAATAGAAATACTTTGCTTCTAAAATCGTTCTGTCTGAATACTAAAATCTGTATTTTTTTAAATAAATGTTTCCTTCTAAGTTGTTATTATTCACATTGCTTTCAAAATTGTTCTTTGTGATTTGGAAAATTGTCTTGGTGAACACGAATCAATAGATTACATGTCGGGACTATAACACCAAATGCCGTGAGACTGGGTTGTCTGCACAGGTCAAACATGAGTGTGTACCGGCGGGTTGTCACTCAGAGTGTGTGGAGCGAGCAACAGCCTGTGATAGATGGCAATGTAATTCCATAGGCTTCCCTGTGTGATATAATGATGTGAGTGAGTGAGCAGCTGACAACAAGATAATCGGATAAAGGCATGATGGACAGGCACTCTCAATGAATCTGTAATTGAGTCAGGAAACTAGCTTGTTGAGAGAGGAAGATGAATACAGATCGAGAGGAAGTGTTGATGCAAATCGGAGCGACCTGAATGAAGATGGAGTCAAGGTTTTTTTTTTTTTATATCTCACACTGTGAAAGAAAGTGCAAGTGAAAAATACAGCTAAGTGAAAGACAAATTATTCTTCAACTCGCGCTGTCGTCACTGTTCTTTGAAGGGCAACATGCAGTGGGAGTTAAAAGCATTCAGACTCATGTTATCCTTTTAATCTCTTCTTAAATATATTTGATAAATGTTAAAGTGCTGGTTTGAGCTCTAAATGTGAGTTTAAGGGTGTTCACAAACATTTTTAGAGACTCATTTACATAGTCCCCTGCTTAAAGTGGACCTATCATGCTATATTTGAAAAATATATTGTAGGGCCATACCTATACAAAACATTTCTGTGAAGTTTTTTTTTCAAAATACTAAACAGATCCCCCATTGTAGCCAAGCCTCATACTGCTCACACTCCTCTTGTGCAGCCCTGTTAGAGAAACGCAGATGATGGGTCCTTAGCTTAAAAAAAAAGAAAGAAAAGGAGGCGGAGCTAATGCCTGATCAGAATTTTATCGGAGATAAAGTTAAATTCTGCTGTGATAAAACGCCATCCTGTTCTAAACCACATCAAGGATTATTTCTGAAACAGTATAATGCTTTTTCTCTTGCAGGTTTATCACAAGCTGAGTTTCTTTTTTTATTTCCTGCTTTTTAAACACATGTGCTCTCCAGTGCAGGTTAGCTCTGAGTGTTAGCGAGGCTTGCTAATGTAAACAAAAACGAGATTACGTCCAAAACACGTCAGGCATTGTTTCTGATAGCAACTTTCTGTGGGTCCGCCGCTGATTTGACGTCAGTTCGGATGGAATCTGTATCCGCTCGTTGTTCCCCCGTTTTTAAAAGATTTGGGTACGGAGGAAAAGAGAGAGGGTTTTATTTTCTGACGCTGCGTGAGTTCCCCGACGCACCGGAGACACATAGTTATGTATAAAAGACATCACAAAGTGCATTTTGCATGATAGGTCCCCTTTAAGTTAGTAACGTGTTAACCTTGACTTCATACTGTGTGTTTTTAGAGTGTGTGTAGTCTCACCTATTAACACAGAGAAGAAGAAAATGGGCATTGGGATGTTGAGAACGGGACACGTGATGTTCAGGAACCAGTTAGGAGTCATGGGGAAGAAACGGAGGAAAAGGAGGAAGAAGAACAAACTGCTACGATTTTCCTCCACCTGACAGAGAGGAGAGGAAGAGAGGGAGGAGGGAGGAAGAGAGAGAGGAAGAGAAGGAGGAGGGAGGAAGAGAGGGAGAAAATGAAGGGGAAAATAGATGAAAGCAGAAACAGCGGCTCTCCAGGCTACTCTCCAACGTTGCCTCTGTGTGAGCAGCTTAGCTCGTTTACGTTAGCACGGCTACTCTTCTAATCCACTGACTGGATGAACCGACCTTCCTCTGCAGCAGAGCCACCTTGTCGGGGAAGAAGTGAACGACGTGCTGCTTCCCGAACGCTGAGGAGAGCAGGAAGCAGAAGGTGGAGCCCACCGTGGTCAGAAGGCAGGCCAGCACGAGACCCTCCCAGGGCCCGAAGATTGCTCCGGCTAACATGTTCTGGAGAGGGGAGGGATGGAGAGAAGTCATTAATGTCAACTGAGCAGAGAGCATCGTTCCTCTGAGTGTGGAATCAGGGTGAGGATCTGGAAACCTGTTGCTCTCCTCGAGGTTCCATTTCCCCCACATTAACTCTGAGTGTTTCCTTGTCTGATGTGAGGGTCTTCGGACAGATGGTGTCATATTGACTGGCGCACAGAAGGAGTTATTCGGTCTAATCGTATTAAGTCCTGGGACCCTATCTCAGATTATTTAGATTTAAGATTCAAGGCGTCATGGTCATGTGCACAGCAGCTACAGTGTAGATATGACAATGAAAAACTGAAGTCACAGATGATACGGCAACAATTCATATTCGCTGTTCAGGACATAGCGGGGGTCAGACACAAAGTTAATACTGTACTATGGTAAGTTATTGAAGGGTTGTCCTATGATCTTTGTGTAGATTTGACCTCCAACCTCTTCTGGGTGTGTGTGTGTGTGTGTGTGTGTGTGTGTGTGTGTGTGTGTGTGTGTGTGTGTGTGTGTGTGTGTGTGTGTGTGTGTGTGTGTGTGTGTGTCTCACCAGAAAGGAGGATCCAGGTATAGCAAAGGACTGTTTGTAGAGATACGCGCTGCAGAACAGCAGCAGCACGTAGCTGTAATGTTCTCGTTTATAAAGCTTCAGCATCTCAGCGAGCTCCCGCAGAGAGTCCAGGTCCGACGGGAACTTCAGACTGGAGGGAGAAACACAACGGGACAAAACCATGGTACTTAAAGTTTAACAACAAATTCCTAAAAACTGTTAACATTTGCTTGTTTGTTTTTTTCACATTTTTATGTGACTGATTTCTATGTCTGTGTGTGTGTGTGTGTGTGTGTGTGTGTGTGTGTGAGTGTGTTTGTGAATGTGTGTGTGAGTGTTTGTGAATGTGTGTGTGAGTGTGTTTGTGTATGTGTGTGTGAGTGTGTTTGTGAATGTGTGTGTGAGTGTGTTTGTGTATGTGTGTGTGTGTGTCTGTTTGTGTGTGTGCGTGTGTCTGTTTGTGTGTGTCTGTTTGTGTGTGTGCGTGTGTCTGTTTGTGTGTGTGTCATTTTGCGTGTGTGTTGGGGGGCAGTAACAGGATACATTTGATTGAGGGACAGAAATAGAGCCCACACACACACACACACGTCTGACACTCAAGATGCCCACTTCCTCTGTCACCTGCTCTGACATTCAGTATTACTCGTTCTCATTGGTCATTGGAAAAACATGCTGCTCTGTGATTGGTCAGCGGCTCGATGATGCGTTAGCCCTTGGATACGTGAAACTGAATGAAAGGGAAAAGTGTCCCTGTGGGCAACTTTTATTTCGCTTACGCATAACCCCATGAGAAATTATGGCTTTGCACATGACACACACACACACACACACACACACACACACACACACACACACACACACACACACACACACACACACACACACACACACACACACACACACACAGGTCCTGCTCTCTTGGCTCAGAGTGTCGTGGTCGGCGTTATTCTAGCATCCCTAGACAACCTTTACTGTCTGGTACATGGCC
>NW_011358783.1:0-3028 GCF_000735185.1 Notothenia coriiceps | reverse complement strand
TGCCATTCATTCATCACACACACACACACACACACACACACACACACACACACACACACACACACACACACACACACACACACACACACACACACACACACACACACACACACACACACACGAGTAATGAGATAGGTTCAATATGTACTAAGGAGAGGGAACGTAAGGAGAGGAGATGATTTTAGTGCTGCACTGACGTGGTTAGATTATAATGTTGAAGATTTTAGAGATCTGTATCTCATCAGAGATTCTCCACAGGTTTCCCATATTGGTGTCTTTTAAGGTTCTGATATTCCATTGACTAAAGGTTGAACTGAAAAATATTTGAATTGATAGCCTTTACTTTTATTTACAGTGATCTTATAATGATGGCTCCAATGGTTTTAAGGTGAAGGTGTTACAAGATCATAAGGGTAATCAGCAACAGTGTGACTGTCTCATTGTGTGTGTTTTGTTGCTTCTATCGCCTCCTTTGGGGCTTAAACATGAAGAAACCTGACAAGAGAAAACTCCTAATTGCATCTGAACTGCCCACATTGAATGAAGCAAACATATTTAGTATTGGGGGTATACGTTTAAAAATCATGGTAGCCAGCTTATGTTAATAGGGGAAATAAGCCACACTTCAATACAGGAGAAAAGGTAAACTATATACAGAAATCTACCACTGAATTATCATAAAACTTTGCAAAATGTACCATAATTTCTGTGTTTTTGTGTCAGTAGAGTGCTTCCTTTATTGGTAGGCCAACAAGTAACAACAGTTATTAAAATATTCTAGCGCAATCCTCTCATTACCAGTTTTTTTCCCAACTAAACATTTTTTTTTTTTTTTACGTGTAAACATGGAAAAGCTAATAAAATGGAGTAATAAACAACCTGATCTGAGAGAGGCTCAAATCCCTTTATAATCACATTGTACTCACACATGGCATTTTAAATGTAATTTCAACAACTTTCCACACTTTATTATGCATCTGTTTATATTTCTTTAGTGTATTGTAGTTGAATATGTATATGTTTGTATTGTTTACTCTATGCAATGCCTCGTTTTTGTGCTGCTGTACCAAAATGATTTCCCAATTTGTGATGAAGGAAATAATAGTGAAAATGTGGGTAATGTCATTATCGCTTCATATATTTAAATGTTATTTCTTCTCCACTTTACCAACTCTAAATTCAATGCATTTTAAAGTTGCATAGTTTCTTCCCATTGGCCCTACCTGTACTCCTCCACCGTCTCTTCCTCCCCCTCAGAGGCCGGCTGAAGGTGCTTGGTTCCCGGGGGGAGATGAGTGGACAGCAGGTAGAGAAAGAAACTCGCAGCCGCCACAAGGGCACCAAGTCCGGCTAAAGAGCGCATGTTTCCCCCCTATTGAAACTCCTTGGAAACTGTATTTATAACAGGATGGGGGAAAAGAAAGTCGACGTGTTGCGGTTCAGTTGGAAGACACTGAGGAAAGAGGGTGTCGCTTACCGGGGGAAAACGCGCAAATGCCGGCTGAGATCGGCTGGAGGATCACATGGCAACTTTTTAAAAGTCGAGGGGAAAACCAGTGTTGTTTAAAAACACCCACACAGCAGGTGTTTCCCTTCTCGCCCTCTTCGGTTTCCTCCCTTCAGATCTTGTTTAGAAACTTGCTCCAAATGACGGATATTAAAAGTTATTTTACTGAACTTTGTGAGCGCACAGCTGCTGTTTGTTGTGGACACTCTGAACATGTATTTACACGATTGAGCCACTAGAGGGCGACATGGTAAAGGCCATGTGTTAATGTGATTATGCAGGGGTCTTATTTATAGATCAGGATCCTTTTAGGCATCACTGTACTGCATATAAATAGGAAATACATCAAATTGTACTAGAACAAATTTGAAGTGAAATACAAACTTCACTGGTCTTGACAATTTATTTGACATATTTTAAATGGAATAATTAAATTAAACTAATGAATCTCCAAAAACAGTAAGATGACTGGACTGGACAACCAATTTATAGTTCTCATTATTAATAATCATTATATTGAAACATGTCGTTTCCCTTTGTCATGGGATTTATGTAATATTGAAAACATTGAAGAAGACTTTGTGCTCAAGATTAGCAGTAGTAGTGGTAGCCTATAAAGTAAATGTGTATGAAGAAGAAGAAACGGTGGAACTTTTCAAATGTAATGCGACTTTATGGATGGATCTGATTCTGCAGTGAGACACCAACGAAGAAGAAGAAGATTAGCAGCAGAACACGTGCAGGAAGGTGAGTGAATCATGATATAACTCTGTTTATAGGAGCTTGTGTTGCATGACAAGTGTGTGCAAGCTCGTTTTTTTTAGTGTGTCTGCGGCTGCATCCGCTGTGATGTTTTTGGGATCTTTATTTATGTCTCTTAGTCTTAATGTGTTATTCTGTATTCCAAAATGTGGAGACGCCGCGGTATACTGCTGTTATTTACTGTGTATTGTTTTCCGGTTATACACTGAACAAAAATATAAACACAACACTTTTGTTTTTGCTCCCATTTTTCATGAGATGAACTCAAAGATCTAAAACATTTTCTATATACACAAAATATTAACCCTAACCCTAATCCTAACCCTCACACCAGATACTGACTGGTTTTCGGACCCCCTCAGACCCCCCCAATAAAGCAAAAATGCATGTTTCAGAGTGGCCTTTTATTGTGGCCAGCCTAAGGCACACCTGTGCAATAATCATGCTGTCTAATCAGCATCTTGATATGCCACACCTGTGAGGTGGGATGGATTATCTCGGCAAAGGAGAAGCGCTCACTATCACAGATTTGTTCAGATTTGTGAACAATATTTGAGAGAAATGGTTATTTTGTGTATATATACACATGTTTTAGATCTTTGAGTTCATCTCATGAAAAATGGGAGCAAAAACAAAAGTGTTGCGTTTATATTTTTGTTCAGTGTAGTAGGCCTATCCTACTTTTGCAATGAGGAAAGTTGTTCAAGTGATGCTCCGTTATCTGCTCAGGCTACAAAGTGTATTTATTGTAGGAATTGT
>NW_011358782.1:10169-22923 GCF_000735185.1 Notothenia coriiceps | reverse complement strand
AACTGCAATTCCGTTTTCAAATATCAGAGCAGGCCATTTCTCCGTTCTGTTGCAAGCTATCATGCGCAGAGACGCCACTTTTTTTTTAACATGAGTGTGTGCGGGACGATTTCCCTTGGATTCCATTGGCTCTCACGGTCAGAAAGAGATGTCACATGTCAAAATCGAAGAAGGGGGGACAGAGATATGGAAAATCCACCCAAATGGCCCCAAAAGAGTTTTTTTTTGCTAAATCTGTCTAAAAAGGTAAAATATCACTTGTTTTGCATTAATCTTGATACAGGGTACTTATTATATGTTGTACTTTGGATTACTAAAGCTTTTAGTCTACTAACCCATCATCCAAGGTTAGTTTTCACTATAAGTACAAAATATCTTTTGGACGGACACTATAATTTAGAGTTTTTTACCATGTTCAATCTGAATTTTCTTTAAAATAAAAAACATCTATATTGATTCTGACTCTTCTACATCCAACTCACAGGTTTATCATTACTTTGAGAAAAAAGATTATTAATTTAAACCTTTTAGAAGGGAAGATATGGTCATTTGTTCTGGGAATGTCCTTTTCAAGCCTGAGACCTGAAAAACAGGCTCAGGGTTAAAGGCCTACTTTTCCCTGAACAGGACCCTGATAGATGTTTCTTCCCTGGATGTTTTTACAGATGCTTTGGACTGTCTTTTGGAGGAGAGCTGCGTCTTACCGTGCAGTTTTAAGCCTGGTGCCGAAGTGATCGTCCACTGGATTCAGTTAGCTGACTCTCCAGCCCACTCCTACTACCACGACCGGGACCAGCTCAGCCACCAGAAGCCTCGTTTCAGCGGCAGAACCTCGCTGTTCAAGAACCAGATCTCCGGAGGAAACGCCTCGCTCCTACTCTCAGGGGTGAAGGTTGAGGATGAAGGCAGATATAAGTGTTACACCAGCACCGTCGATCACAATAAAGAGACCTTCATCAACCTAAATGTATACGGTATGAGAAAAACTACAAATATCAGAATGTTAACATAAAACATCAAATTATCAATACAGAACTGCACAGAATTGGAGAAACATAACAGAAGTTTTTCCTAATCAATGTTTGAGAGTCAAATAAAATCAGCTTGCATGTGGTTGGTAATTTTTATATTTTTTAGATTATAGTGTATGACCCTTAATGAGGAACTAAATACATGTTTTTAGGTACAGTTATTATAATAATATATCATTTATGGGGGCCTTTTTTCAGCAGAATGAGTACTTTTACTTAAAGTCTGTCTAGGTCAGAGATAGGAGCACAATACAAACACAGCGCACTAGCATAAAAGCTCAAGTTATACTGTGAAGGATACTTTGTCTTCAGTTCAGTCATTTGAGTTTGACAGAAACTGCTGAGCTGAGCACACACTTTTAAAGCAGCATGTAAACCTATAAATATATATAGATAAACATAAAAGGCTTAACATGCTTTACAGAGTAAATGCAGGCTGTGTGGTACAGTTAGTTTTTCCTCATGCTCTCAGCTACAGCATACAAACACCTGGCTGATTGAGTTTCACTCTCACAAGAACAGATTCATTCAAGGTTGTGAGAATAAGGTCATTCAGCAGATAATGAATATCAAACTAGTGCAACAGTTTTGTAAGAAAAGCAGGGCGCTGATATGCAAAAAACACAATGAAAGCAAAATAAAGGGACATTTGAGAGATAGAAATGTATTCAAATAGTTATCAAATCTTGGTAGTTTACCCCCATGTATCCACCACACTAGTTTATCTTATCCTAAATGAATGCATGTGCAAATAACCGTAATAAATATATTTTTAATATATATATTATAATGTTTTTTTTTTAAATGTCATGGTGCAATGCATTTCAGATTCGTTTTGAAGACCGTTTGTTATTGGCATGAGCAGTGACTCCTCTGGCTTTTTTAATGACTTTTTATAAACCATAAAACGACTCTTTGTACCCAGTATAAAGGCAATACAAATATCTGCGTGTGACCGGTATTGATCGGTCGGCTTGTTAGTAGAGGCTCAAGGGTGAATACTAGATAAAGGCACTTTAAGATGTTTAATATAGCTATTTAATTCCCTCAAATTAATTAGTTAAATATTTTAAGGAATGACATATAGTTGTGCTTTAAAAGCTTGTTGATAGTGCAAATTACAGTTGATCATGAAAGCCTGGCATCAACTTTCGTAATAAGAGATACAAATGGAAGGAGTGGTTTTATATGGAAGTAGTTTGACATCACAGCAACACTCAGTTAACATTAAAGCTAATCAGGTTTCCTACAACACCAATTCTTTTCCAGCTCCGGTCCGTAAAGTGGATCTTCATCAGGACGGAAATACGATCTCCTGCAGCTCAGAGAGGGTCTACCCTAAGCCGGAGATCAGCTGGTCCACGGACCCCCCGTCCAACCAGAACCTGGGGGAAAAAATCAAAGTGCAGCAGATTGGTCAGCTTTATAAGATCAACAGTTCTCTTACCTCAGTTCCTGATGTGGATTACAACTGCATCGTCAGCACGGGCAGAAACAAGATGGCAGCCACTTTGTTTAAACAAAGTAAGTGTTGCTAAAGAGACTACATTGGGAAAACAAAGCTAGATAAGGAAACAACTTTTTTTATTAACATTATAATGTTCTCTTCTTTTCAGCTTCTCTTAGTGGATCCAGCAAAGAAACAACAATGCACTGCGCCTCTTCAAAGAGTCCTCCAACAGGCCTCACCTGGAGGTTCAACCACAGTCAGATCATCGTGAGTGATGGGTCAGTGATGGAGGACTGGAGGCAGCAGGTGAAGAGTGCACCTATGTCCGGAGACCTCACACTGAAGGATTTATCGACAGATCACGATGGGATCTACACCTGTGAGCTCCGTAATGCTGAAGGGACGTACGTGACCAACACCTTCCTGAGGATAGAGCACAGTCAAGGTGGTGCTTTATTATTATACTTGGTGATAAAGTTTTAAATGATTTTTACTTCAATTTGTGTGCACAGCAATCTGCCTTTATCCAATCCATACATTTTGACATCAGGCATTGCACTTTGATACAAATGTAAGAATCGTTTTTGTATTCAGGTTCAGCTCGGAGCGGTGGACAGATTGCAGGCATTGTATTTGGAGTTGTTATTGTTTAGCTGTTTTGGCTGCAGTCTTGGTGGTTCTCTTCATAAAACGGCGAAAAAAAACAAAGGTAAATAATAGTTCTGCCTCCACAAATGTACATTTTGTGTTTGTGTAGTTTGTTCTAATTGTAATTTATTTTGGATTAAGAGAGAGAGAGAGAGAAAAAGGAAAATGGTGGAATAACATGGTCAAGTGGCGTTGAAATCTATTTAAAATGCAATAGTTCCATTGTGTGCTTATCTTATCTGCTCTTTTGTTTTATTTAACTTAGAAAGCAAAAAAGGAAAGTAATGTAAAGGACGGACCAGTAGAAAAAATAACATATAAATATAAAATAAACTGCAGCACTTCAGCACTCTCTGAAGAAGAATTGAGCTGTCATTGACTTATAGCCAAATCTACTGCGGTCAAGTATATTTATATCTGTTTAAGCTGCTATAGTCTCTCTTGTAATCTGCATTTAAAGTTAAACAATTTGGAAAACATGTAAAAAGGTCAATAAAAACACTATTTCAGCTTTCAATTATTAACCTATTGCGTGTGGGAGTGTACTGTAGTTTGTTTTAATTAGATTTTATTTTTGGATTTAGTTGAAAACAGGTAATGGAAGTAACGGGGGACTAACAGAAGTTCAACCCCTGCAAGTAAGTCAACTGTTTATTCTGTATTCTATTCTTACAGTGAAATCTACTTTGGTCAAGTCTATTCATTATTTAATTATTTTGCAGTCGATTTTATTACTAAATAATCGATTAAAAGCTTTTTTCTCAATTCAAATCTAGCTTGAAATTCACTGTTTGTTTGTAAACCAGAATGATATATCTGTTTTTCCATTCATTAAGCATTATATGATATGATAGTGACTCAATCAAATTGACATTGTGTTTTCTGTGATAGTGTTTGCCCCCTGCACAAGTTATTTATAATAAAATGAATAAATGGGAGCTTGATGTGTTTTCAGGACTGAATTCTGTTCCATTTTGTTTTCAGGTAATATCATCAAATAAAGACGTGATATAAAATAAATACTTGGAAAAGAGAGCAGCACTACAAACCACAGCTCTGGTGAAAATGAAGAAACTGTAGCTCACCCTGAAGAGTGACTGAACAACATGTTTGCACTTTATAAGTTACACATAAACAGAGCTGGAGAAAAGTACACTGGGAATTGAAGGACTTAAGAGCACTTTGATGGACTAAGATGTCTTCCAATAACTACGACCTTTGGATCTTTGATTTGGAGCCAACATCTTTATCGAGACTGAGGAACGAGGACATTGTAACTGAGACTATGCTATACTTTCACTGAAGCTATTAGTTTGTGAGACTTTGGCTTTTAAAGACATGCATGCTGCCTCTATCTCACGTCCACACTTGAACAAAAGGGTTATGAAGAAGTCATCTGTTTATAAAAAAAAGCACAAAAATAGAACTACGATGTTTTTTATCATCTCAAAATAATTGCTGGGTTAACCATGCTTTTACACAGTGTGTTTTGATTGTCGTTTAAACAAATATTTGCAATACTGAGAACTGTTTGTGTGTTTCCATGGGGATTATTAATGACTCTGTAAAATGCTTTGTGTTGTAAAGGTTTGTTTTATAAAAATATATTTATTGTAATCTGGGGGAATATCTGTCTTTTATTTAATTTACAAAATGTGTAAGGTTGATGGCAGTGATTTCTTTTATTCATTGGAATTTAAAAAGATAATATTGTTTAGTATCACCACCTGTTACCGCCAATTACAGGAAGGACGGGTTTATTTCCAATAAATGAATGAATAAGTTTCATTTTACTCGTCATCATCGGGTGAGTCAGTGAGTCACCGCTCTCAGGGTGGAAATGTGTCGGTCCATTCATGTTCAGCACAATCTGGTTTTTCTTCATAAGGAAGAAAATGAAAGCAGAAATATCTATTCCATATCTCTCCTAAAAAATATTGTTCAATAGTTTGTTTATTTCAAAATAACTGCTTAACTGATCACACTACCATCAGCCTCAACCAAACTTAAGAACAAATATTGAAAATATTAACAGTAGTCATACATATAATTGTGTAATGACTATTTTCACAAAGATATAAAGAATGAAAAATAAAAATCAGTCATTTATAGCACCAAGTCTTTTGCAATGCTACTGTATGGACTGCAACAAAGGGGACATTTTTGGGGGCAGTAACAAGGGTACATAAATGCACATGAAGAGTCTAGGTGGAAAGCTTACCTCTGTTGCCTCTGTCAACGGTAGAGAGACTTTTTCCTCTCAGAGTTGTGTCTGATGCTCAGGTGACTAGTTGTACATTTACAATCCTTTAGTTTCAGATCTGGATAAGAACCAACTATTGCAACACTCTGTTGTAAGTTTTGGTTTTGCCAGCTGATAGCAGAGTGAGACTCACAAAAGGACAAAACTACACCAAACCTTGCTGCTTTTCACTCGATACCTGTGAGTTTTAGAAATTATATTAACAGATTACAGCCTCTTTTTTTTTTCCTACATAACATCAATAGAACATACATGGAGATGCTTACATAACTGCAGCTGTTGTACACCAGGATTAATCATACATACCCTCCTTGAGCACCAAAAGGACATACAGTTTCTTAGTGTTATCAATTTATATATTGTGCAAACATTATCAACATATTACAGATATTATCACTCCCCCTCATCGGAAACATGATCGCACAATACCTGACCCATTATGATAGTAAGAGCCAGTGCTTTACCATCCAGATGAAACAAGTACAAGTGCAGTTAATAAAATAAATGAAAAATAAATAAATAAAAATAAATAAATAAGTAAAGAAGTGCTGCTAGAGATCTGGTGTTGCTTGTATTAATGGGGACCATTTTTCTTTGAATTTGTCAGTTTTCAGCTGTAGTCTTGCTGTGATTTTCTCCATTAAATAAACCTTTGTTACCCTGTTCCTCCAGTGGACTTGGGTTCCAGCTTTCTCAAGTAGAAGAAGAATTCTTAGTAAGAAAGCTACGTTTCTGTCCATATCACTGCA
This sequence comes from Notothenia coriiceps, assembly GCF_000735185.1. Lineage (NCBI taxonomy): Eukaryota > Metazoa > Chordata > Actinopteri > Perciformes > Nototheniidae > Notothenia > Notothenia coriiceps. Next base: position 16,782 of record NW_011358782.1, on the reverse strand, counting down.
GTATACCCGTTTCATCTCCTTTTGAACATCCTTCCAGAAGCCCTGAACGGTTGGACAGAACATGTGTTCAGTCTCCCACCCGCCCACAGCCCCTCCAGCACAAATTAGAGGTATTGCTATATTTTGAAGTGATAGATGGGGTGTTAAAATATCTCATTTTCACCTTCCAATCAAATTCCCTCCATGTTGGACTGTTTGTTATTGTTATTTGTTAATGTCCCACTTTCAATGATTCTTCCCAATCCTCGCCACATTATAATATTCGCTTCCAACTCCCATTTTTCTTTGACCTCCTTGTTGTTGCCGTTACATTCATAATGTAGTACCTTGTAAAGTTTTGATATAGCCCCTTTTTTTGTCTCGTCCCCATGTCATTAACAGTTCCTCTAGTTTAGATGGGGCTTTGCGAATGTTTCCTTTTGCTTCTGAAGGAATGTCTCAGTTGCAGGAATCTATAAAAGTCACAGGATGGTAGGTTAAATTCCTGTTTCAGTTGTTCAAATGATTTAATGGTTTGTCCAGTAAAGAGTTGTGTAATATATATTAACCCCTCATTTCCCCATGTTTTAAATCCTGAGTCCATAATAGATGGTAAAAAGTCTGTAGCTATGTTAGTGGCCCTGCTAGTTTGACCGCTTCCTTTCGTACCTCTGACCATATCTTCATCGTAGCCCTGATCCACTCATTGCAAGTCCCCAACCCTTTTTGTGCCTTTTCTGTCAAAAATGGAAGTGCTCCCACAGGTACATTATTACATGACTTTTGTTCCATATCAACCCAAATTGTTTTTGTGTCTTCAGTTAGCTTACTGCCTTTTAAAGCCTATTTATTTGGAATCTACCAACTGTGAGCCTGATCGCTGCTTGACATCCTCTTATTCTGCCTCCTTAACTTGTCTATCTTTGAGTATCATGGAGTGACCGCACCCTTCATGAAAAACTTTAAAGGTCTTAAGGTTATTATCTCATGGCTTTTCTTCACAGCGTTTGCTGTTAATGTTTTAATCAACTAAATGTTTCGCTTGTTTTACTTTGTATTCTCAGTGGAATAAAAGCGGCCTACATTTTTTCATAAGACCAGTCAGGCCAGTTTCACGCTCTTAAAGGAGTGTCATTTAGAGCTGAAATCATTTTCGTTGCAGGACAGTATACACTTTCCTCTGAGGGAGTTTAACACGAGTGGACGAGGATGAAATGTGTCGTGTTTCTGGGGGTTCTGACCTTTGTGCAGAGTATTGCCAGAGGAGGTGAGTGAAGTGTTTACTGCTTGTTTTATTCCAGTCTGAAACACATATAAAAGGCATGTTTGAACTCGGTTGAATACATTGTCATGTTACCTTCGGCAATGGAATTTATGATGACCAAAAGTCCTTAAAGACATGAGCTTGTCTTTGCGCACCATCATTCAATTGTTGAGTAAATGATGTATTTATGCTGCTAACTTGTTGCTATTGCTGCATGAACTAAACATTTCAGTATTAAGGTTCAGTGTGATAATCAGTTGTTCTGCTGCTGTACACTGACTGGTCAAATGTAAATTAATTAAACTAAATTAAAACATGAGGAAGAAGGAGTACCAGAAAATGAATCCAAGTTCATTTCGAGTTAAAACAGTCAAGTAAAACTTTACAAATAAACATGGTATCTAGCTATTCAGATAGTTTGGTCATATGAGTCAAATACATTTCAACATATCCTCTGGAGAAGTCATGATTGAGTTTTACTCAAAGACACACACACACACACACACACACAAACACACACACGAGAGCTTAGCACATTCCTGGGTTAAACCATGTGCAGCAAGTAGAGCCTGTTTTTCAACCTGCAGCATGCTTCTCATTCCTGTGTGTGTGTGTGTGTGTGTGTGTGTGTGTGTGTGTGTGTGTGTGTGTGTGTGTGTGTGTGTGTGTGTGTGTGTGTGTGTGTGTGTGTGTATTTATTACTACTGTAGATTATTACTAATAAAGGAATATAATATAAATGCATTCATATCTTGTGAAACGGCTTTTACTTTCATCCTCTATCTTCGCTAAAAGCTTATTTTATTTAATATTCTTAGCAATGTTACTTTGATGTTGTTTTTAATGCAGGTCACCTTAGAGGTTCCTACAGGTCTGACAAAATGTTTCTACAGGCAATATTCAGTTATGTTAGTGAATCTAACTATAAACAGGAACATGAATAATCCGATGACAGTTTGGCTGAACTAACATTTGATGCATGTCTCTTCACCAGTTGTTGCAAAGGAGGAGGTATCCTGTGTTTTCAATGAGAGCTGCATCTTACCCTGCATCTTTAAGGCTGATCTCAGGGATGATGTGGTCATCCAATGGAAGCAGGTTTCAACACCAGAGGCTACAGTCCACTCTTTTTACGACAATGTGACACAGACAGACCACCAGGACCCACACTTCAAAGGCAGGACAGCACTGTTCAGGGATCAGATTTTTGGAGGAAACGTGTCGCTCAAACTGGAAAGAGTGGAGATTTCAGATGAAGGCACATACAGATGCTACGCCAGCATCGAAGGACGCAACCCTCATGATGTACTCATCAAACTAAAAGTGGACGGTATGAGAAACATTATTTAGAGCACATCATATGTTTTAGGCAATTTTTCCCATTTGTTTTAGTCACTCCATTTTAGAAAGAAATGAAGTAACATTTTGACGGTGTTGTCACGGCCTTCATTCGTCTCTTGTCTTACAATCTTATGGGAAACTTAAAATGTTCATTGCAAATCAGCCATGAATATATATTTAACAATTCTATAGAAACAAGTGAAATAAAAGGCCTGTTAAATCCTTTATCCATTTCATTTTTTACCACGTTTTTAGCGATTATTTCTTTTTAAAATGTCAATCCTCTGGTTTAACTGCTGTTAAATACAAATGGACCTGCTTGAAAATCCATATTGACATAAGAAAGCGAAACGTTTTAAATATGTTTTTTTGGGAAATAAATAAGTGTATGTCACCCCTTTAAAATGACTTCAACCTCTAAAGAAATGACACATAAAGAAAATCCTTTTTGACGTCTTTTTTTTTTCTTCCAGCTCCAGTTCTTAAAGTGGACATTCAGCAAGCAGAAAATAAGACCACCTGCAGCTCAGAGGGAATCTACCCTGAGCCTCAGCTCACCTGGTCCATTGACCCCCCGCCCAACGAGACCCTCCACATCAAAACCTCGGTCCATCAGACTGAGCAGAAGCTGTATAACATCCAGAGTTCTCTGAACATCACAGTTACTGATGTGAACTACATCTGCACCGTCAGCACGGGCAGAAACAAGATGGCCGCCACTTTGGTTAAACTAAGTAGGTGTTGCTATAGACACTGAATCTGAAACCAATGTTTGATAAGAAATACCAGACATTTTATCTTGTTTCGTCAGATAGAGAATGGAGAAATGTAAAAAATCTTGTAAAATAAGCTCATTGTTTGAAGTTTGCCAATCTGATTCAGCGGTTTAATCGGCTCAATTCGGATTGACAGTCCGAACAAACGCTACTCTCACTTTTTGTGCTATATCATTTCAGTTTCTCGTAGTAGTCCCAGCACAGGAACAACAATGCACTGCGCCTCTTCAAAGAGTCCTCCAACAGGCCTCACCTGGAGGTTCAACCACAGTCAGATCATCGTGAGTGATGGGTCAGTGATGGAGGGATGGAGGCAGCAGGTGAAGAATGTGTCTATGTCCGGAGACCTCACACTGAAGGATTTATCGACAGATCACAATGGGACTTACACCTGTGAGCTCCGTAATGCTGAAGGGACATACGTGACCAACACCTTCCTGAGGATAGAGCCCAGTCAAGGTAAGATATCCCAAGTCAGGAAGTCTTAGTGTGTGAGGAAGAACTTAACAAAAACACACCGGTTTGAATTTCTAGCTCCAAAATTGTGGAATATCAGGAATGCAGGAAACATACTTATCAAATGTTCTTAAATAAGGAATAGAAAGAAGTTGCAATCAACTTAAGATAGTGAACAAATTAGAGATAAGACAGAATAGTACATTTGAAATTTTCTTGCAAATGTTATGCATAACATACTCTTTTTCTCTTTCAGGGAATGTATCCAATCTAATATGCATAAGCTTGCTGATTATACCCATTGCTGTAGCTCTTGTTGGTATGCTGGTCTACTGTGAAAAGAAAAAAGGTGAAATCACATTCTGCATTCAGTTTTATCCTTTTAATTTTGATAAAGAATAGTTGTATAAATCAGCTATTTAGTTTAGGCTTCAAAACCCATTTCCTTGGAGTTAAATGTTCATGGGTAAATACCTCTATACATGAAGAGAGACAAACAAAACAAATGATAATGAATATCACTATTGTTATCAATTGCAGCAATTTGACTTGAATTCACAAAAATAAAGGCTATTTACTTTTTCTAAATACGATATCTGTTTTTCAGTATGTTTCTGGAGCAGCAAAGAACCTAAAGAAACAGCAGAACCACGCGAACTGGCGCAGATGAATAAAAACGAAGATGAGCAGTAAAAACTAAAACAGCTCAAGACGATGATCTTCTCCACAAAGGATGAACTTGGATGTGCTCTGGTTTTGTGAACACCACCTTTTTGTCCTCCAGTTTCAATCCAATATGTTTTCAAAGCTCTGCACTACAATATGCTTTTCTTGAAGGACTACGGGTTATGAAGTAGAGCAAGTTACTTTTACTTATGTCCTCAGACTAAACGGTGAAGAAGAAGTTATAAAAATAGACTCACAGAGGATGTCGGACTACAATAGAAGTATGTCTGGTCTGTAAAAAACACAAATCAGATAAGAAGGTGTTAAAGTTATCAGACACATTTTTAATATATGCAGGAAGTAGTTAACTATGGTGCTAATACATTGATATGAAGGCATTGTGATACACTTTTGCAGCTAAAAAAGGGATTTATAATGACATAAAAGGCCCTGAGATTGTGATGTTTCAATTAGCTTCTCGCTGTTAGCGATGGGGTTAAATTTGTTTATGCTTTTTTTGTTAACATTCCAACCTCCATGAGATATGTATTTATTTGGGTGGTTTGTTGAAGTGTTAAACTGTGGTACTGCCTGTGAAGTTTCATTATTGTTTTTTTTGGTTGCAACTTCAATATTTGCTTGGAATTATTCCCTCTTGTCTCCGTTGAATTTATTGGTAAAGGTAATGTTTTGTGTGATGGGTTCAAACCTCAAATATGGCAACTATTTAAAAAATAAGAAACAATACATTTCACATTTATGGAGTGTTATGGAGTGATATGAAGGAAAATCCAGAATCCCCCTCTGTAAAAACCTTTGACTATAATGTGTCAACAAAATAAAACAAGAATTTCGAACCTGAATTTATCCAATGTTCACATTTCTGTTACAGTAATGTATGCATATTAGCACAAATTAATGAGAACATGTTATGTTAGTAACCAGGTAGGAAGTTTCACGCTGATATCTATTAGTTATCTTTTTTACCCTATTCACCGGGTGTATAAGGGTTATTAGATCTTCTTATGACATGTTGTAGCCTCCATCTTTTCCTACATTATGGCTGAAAAATACTAATCTCTTATTTTCTCTTGAAACTGTAAAACCACATTTTAAACCGGATTATAAAACATGCCATACTCCATTAACGAGTTAAGCCCCCAAGACACAGCGTCTGAGGGCTTCTTAACATTTAACAAACACAAAAATAATATTAAAGGATTTTAGTGAACATTTTTATTCAAATCACACAAACAAAATTATTGAAATAGTAATATACTAATTAAGTTATTCACTCCATATTTAAGTCACACAGCTATTAAGGCAGGCGAGGGTTTATTTCGCTGTAGTCGTAGGGGTCGCCCTGGAAGGGCAGGGGGGGTGGGATGTTGTAGACACCCATGAGGAAGATGATGACGGTGCCGATGGTCATCACCGGGGTAACCAAGAAGAGACACAGACGGTCCACCGTTCGGGCGACACCGCTCCAGTTATCCTTCTCCTGAGGGGAGAAGGGGGAGAGTCAGGGGGTGGGTTCATATACAAGTAGAGAGAGAGGGGAGAGGGAGGAAGGTACGTGGGGGTGCAGAAGACAGAGGGAGTCTGAGAAAAGAAAAGGGGGGAGAGTAGGGGAAAAAGAGAGAGTGGGAGAAATGGAGAGAAGGAGGGAGGGAACGGAACAAAAGAAAGTTGGAGAGTAACTGAGGAAAGGGAGAGAGATGGAGAGAAAAGGAAAGAGGGGGCTAGGAGACAGAGAAAAAGAAAAGAGGGAGAGATAAAAAGAGGCGGAGGGAGGGTCAGAAGGAGACGGAGCAAGAAAGAGGGAGTATGAGCGAGGGGGGGCAGCGGGATGGAGAGAACAGGGCAGAAAGAGAGAGGAGTTTTTCCGTCCCCACCGTCTCACCTCGTTGAAGTCGTTCTTGTTCCTCATTTGTTTGATGATGTAGTTCGCTCCGTCCACCGCCGGCTTGATCTCCGTATACAGCTGATCCGTCACCCCGTCATCAGCCTGAGGCTTCACAACTACACACACACACACACACAGACAGACAGACAGACAGACAGACAGACAGACAGACAGACAGACAGACAGACAGACAGACAGACAGACAGACAGACAGACAGACAGATA
>NW_011358782.1:0-7566 GCF_000735185.1 Notothenia coriiceps | reverse complement strand
AAACCTACATTGTTAACTGAACAGTGTTAAAATAAAAAAACAGCCATTAAAATGAAACCCAATTCCTTACAAAGTACTTCCAGATTCTACCAGTTGGTTAAGTGTTGCATTTGATGTAACAAACTGGCATTGTTTCCACTGAAATAGACATAAAAATCAAATGCCTTGTAAAGAAAATCTATTCAGACAAAGTAATTTTATATTTCTAGTTTTTTTAAGGTTTTGCATAAATAAAAGTGTATCTTACATTTCCTCCTGAGAGAATTACATCCAAATCTGCACGAGGTCAGTAAAAAAAGTGGTTAAAATCACAACTTGCTTTTAGAGAAACCAGTCTTTAAGAAAATCTATTTCAGACCATGTACTTCATGTATTTCTAGTTTTAAGGTTTTGCCATACCTCAAAGTGTATCTAAAAGTATCCTGGTGAGAAGAAGAAAGCCAACATCTGCCTAGTGTCAGTAAATAAGTGTTACAATCAAAACTTTGCCTTTTACAGTCACAGTCTTTAAGAAAATAAATTGTGTTAAAAAGTGGATTGACATTCTACCAGTTGTAAAGTTTTACAAACTGCTATCTAACCTGTATCCTGTTGTGAGAGAATTACGACACACATCCTGTTATCTCAAAACATTCTATTGCAGTATTTTATTTATGTTTTATATATATATATATATATATATATATATATATATGTTGCACTGTTGGAGGAGCCTGTGACCTGCGTTTTTCATTGACATATCTACACTGTAGCTAATGGACAGATTACAATAAAGCCTTGAAACTTGAAATTATCAAAACTGCATTGTCTCACTTAAACAGCCCTAAAAATCACAAGTAAGGGCGGCCTCATGAGCTCCGTAATGTCCCCCTAACATGGCACTTAGACTATTTTCATCATCCAGGGAAACACAACTTCAAAGGGGCTTCCTTATAGTTAATAAAGTAATTAAACAATAAAATGTCATATGATCTGATATTACCGTAAAATAGTCGCTATGTCATATTATTAAAGAACACTATATTATAGCAGGCTATCTTATAGAAGGCTATACTATTTGGTTGATCATTGACCGTTCGTGACCTAGTAAGATATTAACAGGGTTCACATGAAAGGGCTGATCAAGTCTTACATGTTGATATCAAGTCTTATCATCCCCTGTTGCGCCATATCTTTATCAGGGCTATAGCTGGTTTATCATTGAGCGATCATGAACTCGTAAGATATGAACAGGGTCACATCAAAGGGCTTATCAGCCGCTATAGGGCAACATTTGCACAAACAAGTCATAAAAGATAATGGGGGTTCAAAGGTGACCTAGTACGATATTAACAGGGTCACATCAAAGGGCTTATCAGCCGCTATGTGGCAACATTTGCACAAACAAGTCATAAAAGATAAGGGGGGTTCAAAGGTGACATACTAAGATATCAGGATTCACATCAAAGGGGCTTATCTGCCGCTATAGGGCAATGTTCGCACAAACAAGTCATAAAAGATAAGGGGGTCAAAGGCCAGAATAGATAAGAGGGTCAAAGGTCTGATTTCAGAATGACAGGTGACACTTCAAAGGGATTTTTGCCGGTTTTTGGGGGCGGGACTTCCGGTTTGGGAGGTGGGACTTCCGGTTTTAGGGTCATAAATCATTCCTTATCAGGGTCATAAATCAAAATCGGTTGTTTTTACTTTTAAAACAAGAAAACTATATCATTCACTTAATGTTATTTTTAGGTTTGTTTTGACAGTATTTGATATTCCTCTAATGTCACATGCAATAATACAACTATAAAGCAGTTTAGAAACAGTACAAAACAAGACAAAATGAAAAATATAACAACAAACAATTTAAAACCATATAAAGTTATACAACACTGAGCAAAAAAGCTACATATGAGAAAAAGTTAGATACATATAGAATAACTAATAAATAAAAGGTTAGGCTCTGTATATAGATAAATAGGTTTGAGAAGTAAAGTAACAACAAATATGAATGATATATTATATTAAAGTAATTATATGATTGATTTATCATTCAGGCTACAAATCCCTATGGAAATAGTAGGAAATTAACTTGAATGTAATAATAATACATTTGTATAGCGCCTTTTACATGGTGAACAAACAAACAAACAAAAGGGGCAAATAATAAAGTAACATTTAGATCAGAAGCTCGGCTCTTTGTTTTGTAACTATATCTGACCTCCCCCCTGTTTCCCATACAGTCATTCTCTCTCCCCCCCCTCTGTTTTCTATTTTCTCTCCCCTGTGTTCCTTCAGCTGCTGCCTGTCCGTCACTCTGCAGGCTGGGTTTCGGGGGGTAAAATCTCTGCGAGCTTCTTCTCTGCAGCAGTCGGCCATGAAGCTCCAGCCTGCCGCTCTGATCTCCGTCTTCCTCCTCGCTCTGCTCTCAGCTGGTGAGTTTGACATTTCACCCACACATTTTTTATAGTAAAACAGCTTTTATCCAAAGTTTGAGTGAGCTAAAGTTTCATTGATGTGAGTTTTTGAAGGCCCATACTGACTATCGTAGTATTAAAGCAGCATATACGCAGTCGAAAATATTTATTTGATTTAATTTCTATGCTAAACCATCATTTTCTTCGATTCCCCCCCCCCTAATTATTTGCTCAATGGTTAGAAAAAGTTGAAATGTTTTAAAAAATACAATTTTAATTGTTTCCCCCTTTATTAAATGCTTTCAAGGTAAGAAAACACTGCTTTATACATTGTAACACAGGACAAACTAACTCTCCTCTAAAATGTTGTGATTTCAGCTCTTTTCAGGGAAATGATAAACACTTAAGGAGTCATTAGTTGATTAAATAAGTCGATCAACAAAATGAATCGTCAACACATCTGAAAATTGAGTATTTGATTTAAGTCATTTTTAAAAAGCAAAAATGCCAGTAATTCACTTGTTTTAGCATCTCAACGGTAGATATTTGATAGTTTTCTTAGACTGTCTTTATAATTGAGTTAAACATCTTTCAAGTAAAAAATGTCTCTTGTAAATGTATGAGTTTGAAATACACCATTTATATCTGAAAGAATGTTTTGTATTTTAACCCTAGAGCCTTTTTTCAATGACTTTATAATCTCAGAGAAGATATACCAGTTCGATCTCTATTGAGTTTTATTATGTAAATGTAGCTTAAGGAACCTTTAAAATGCATTTTAAAAAACGATATTATATAGATTTATTCATCATCCGATTGACCAACATTTTTAATAATCATTTGTTTTCAGAGACAGGTAAAAATAAAGGCAAGACTTGATGTTGATACAGCATGTATTGAAGCTGTGAGGATCCTTTATGTTATCAAATCAGTGGAGGACCCTGACTGGGCTTTCATTTCATAATATTCAATATATATATATATATATGTGAGAATAAAAACAATCATGGCCGCGTAAAGAGGGGAAGTGTCTGCCAGCTCTCGCAGTGTGTACACTCGGTGGTGTTACAGCAGCAGTGTAGTATTCTGAACACAGAGCAGCTGCCACCACGAAATATGACCGGCGTGAAAGTATTCACACACGACCCTGTTTATTTTCTAGAGGTGGAATGTAAGTACATTTAATCAAGAACACATTCAATGTCCTTTGAATATTTCCCTTTTACACAGCGTTATACTTCCGCTCCTTTACTTCTTGTTCTTGTTCTTCTTAAGCTAAATATAGTTTACAAAAAGATCAGCTGGAAAATGCACTGTCACAAAGCTGAAAACAGGGCTGTTTTTCTGAGACACTTTGTAAAGATAAGTGTTTCTCCTAGCACAAAGCCACAAACATATTTACAGAATATGATGCATTTAACAGTTCATAAAGGATTTAGGTTTGTAAAATGCTAAGAAGCATGTGAATAAAGTCTGAAGATTTATGAACACATTTCTGAATAATTATCTTCAAAAGTTCATCGAAAAATGTCAGAGAATTGAATACAAAATGGAACCTAAAGGACCTGAAGATTAAACTAGGCCGCAGTATATGAATGAGTGAAAAACAACTAAATGAAGCCTACATATTGATGCAGCATTGATATTAATCCAATAACATTATATGTATTTTTCTTTTAATACAAAATCTATATTTTCCTAAACTACATTTTGCTGCTAATATCGCATGTTCCTAAAGATGAGGGTGGATTTCTTTGGATTCATGACTCTAGTAGTTACTGGTGTTTTTCTGACTTTAATGTGAATTGTGTGTGTGTGTGTGTGTGTGTGTGTGTGTGTGTGTGTGTGTGTGTGTGTGTGTGTGTGTGTGTGTGTGTGTGTGTGTGTGTGTGTCAGAGTGCTGGTGCAGGAACGAGGAGGAGCGTCTGATCAACTTCCTGATTACAGAGCAAGGATACAACAAAGAGCTGCGACCCGTAAAGAGGCAGCAGGATGTCGTCGATGTTTACCTCGCCCTCACACTCTCCAACCTCATTTCTCTGGTACACACTGTGTGTGTGCGTGTGTGTGTGTGTGTATTTGGTGCTAGTCACATACTGGATTTGAGCGTGCATTATAGGTTTATTTAACACAAACAATAAAGGCATAATCTCAATAGACACTCAAATCCCACATAAGGATTTGGAACTGGAGCTGCCAATGAATTATCAATAGACAGAATACATATTTGACATCTAGTATTTTTGTAATCGATTAATCGTAAATTCCATGCAAAATTGCTTGAAAATAGTGTTTTCATCCTCGAGTGTGAATATTTCAAGATTTTCTTTGTTTTCATATCATATTAAAGTGAATATATTTGGGTCGCTTTTAAAAAATAATTATTTTAAAGACAAAACTGGAGTTGGGGATTGCACGCATTTCTTATCCAAAACGTAATTCATATTATCAAATATAGTTACTATGAAGCCTATTTGAAAAAATATATTTTGTTTTTGATGTTCCAGTTTATCGTTAACAGAGTAGAAGTTTGTTCTGTTCTAATATTATAAAATGTTTCTATTTGTAGAAAGAGGTGGACGAGACTCTGCTGACAAACGTATGGATAGATCATGTAAGAAATGATATTCTGTCACTTTATGTTGAATCCCTGCATCTCTGTTTCTACTTTATCTGATGTTCTCATTCATAACACTCCGTTCGATGTCTCACTATGGGATGCGCCTCGACGCGTATGCAAACAGAAGCATCAATCTCATTACGCCAATCCTGATTGGCTGGTGATCTTGACGTCTACGTCAGGGAATCCACCCACCTATAAGTAGCTTGCGCTACGACGCAGCGTCATTCAAACACCTCTTCTCGCTTCAGAGCACATCTCGAATTATCAGTAGCCGGGCTAGCTTAACGGTCCACAGACTGAACCCAAAGCTAACATTCGGTCGACGGGCCCTTGCCGGTTACTTTTTTGGTTTGCAAGAAGACTGAACAATATTAACACACCAGTTAATATTGTAATCTGCCTCGCCGTTTCTTTCTTTCGAAATTACGGTAAGATTTGAGTTTTTCTTCAAGCTGGTAACATACCTGTTGCTAGCTTTTATTCCCTCCACACCGACACCACGGTAGAGAGGACGTTCTCTTTTCTCTCTCACACCAGAGGAGACGGAGATAAAAACAAAAGGTATTAACACACCAGTTAATATTCCTTAANACCAGAGCTGAGGGCCAGAGAGTGAGACTCACTCACACACACACACACTCACACACACTCACTCACTCACTCACTCACTCACACACTCTGTGGTCTCTCAGGAATGAGAGACCACAGAGTGTGTGAGTGAGTGAGTGAGTGAGTGAGTGTGTGTGAGTGTGTGTGTGTGTGAGTGAGTCTCACTCTCTGGCCCTCAGCTCTGGTAGGTCCAGGTACCAGTGTTCGTCGCTGATGATCCTCCGCTCGTCTTCCTCCAGTTGCTTCCTCGTCTCCGCATCCAGACCCCTCTGCATGAACTGACACACACACACACACACACACACACACACACACACACACACACACACACACACACACACACACACACACTATATGACTACCTTTGATTGCAGGACTCTTACTTCTAACAGAGTATTTGTACACAGAAGTGGAAGTCGAGTTAAAGATAAACAATAATAATAAACCACGTGTGTCTCTCACCTTCATGCGCAGCAGGTTCTTCGAGAGTCTAGAGTCAGACATCTCTGATACACTTGAATACACTATGATATAATACACTGTAGTATACTAAAGTGTATTATGGCACTAATATACCTGCAGGGAGATCTACGGGACTCTGAAGCTAAAGGCTAAGAGCACGCGCAGCTGCTGCAGACAGGAGCAGTCGATCGCAGCTGCTGCAGACAGGAGCAGTCGATCGCAGAGCGGAGGGCTTACTACCGCCCCCTGCTGTGCGGAGTGAGGAGCAGAGACCAGGACAAAAGATGCAAATAAAGAAAACCTAATAGATCAGATAAAAAAGAATGATCTTCATTTATCAAGTATTTATTGAAAAGAAATGTAAACAAATCTGACAGTTTACTGAACATCTCAAATTCCTGTTTCTGAAACTATGACTTTTTCACAAAATGTTAAGATTAGGACTTTTTCCTGATTTCCTTTTTTTTATCTCAGAATCTTGAATTTCTTCGGAAATTCTGATTTTTTTATGAAAATGTCCAAACAGAGACATCTGTCGGAAATCATAGAATTCCGTTTTTAATCTTAAAACTCAGACTTTTTTTCTCAAGTCAAACTTTCTCTCATGATGTCAGACTCTTTTCTGAAAACTCTAAATTCTGAGGGTTCGGTCCCGTGCACCTCAGACTGATTGCTGATTGTATCCTCTCACTCTCAGCTGGCCTATCAGCAGCCAGTCAGTTTTGTTTCAAAGGATAGCTTTAGAGATAGGCCTTGTTTTGTTATATGCATTTCTTTTATTTGGCACAATGTCCTTTGTGCAGGATATCAGTATGAGAAAACAACACCCTCTGTCCTTAGACCCTCTGTCCTTAGACCCTCTGTCCTTAGACCCTCAAATCGTACAAGGAAAAACTTCCAGAGAAAACCCACAGTTTAAAGGGGAACATGGGAGAAACCTCAGGGAGAGCAACAGAGGAGGGAGGAGGGATGCCGTGTGTAAGAGATAATACATGTTACAGCGTAGGTAGACCGAGTGTGTGGAAATGCATGTGTCTATAATAAGGAGATGAATCCACGAAGATGTCAAGAACAATCCTGTGGGAGCCTTCAGGGAGGCAGCATGACGAGACGCAGGCAGGACCGCAGAGACAGGCCCAGCCACGACCCGAAGTCCACGACTTAATCTAGGACTCAGGAAACCGTTGAAGCAACGCAGGCTGCCGTGTGGAAGGGCCGTAAGTCTCATCTGGATTCATCTCCATCGTCTTGGGTCAAAGTTCCCATGGCAACTTAAAAATCCAGACAAATTCCAGTTTTGTTAGATTTTTAAAATGTTCCACTCAAAAATCTGCAATCTCAACTATTGGATTATTTTAAGGCCCGGAAACCAGTGGCGGAGCCAGGACATGTTCAGTGGGGTGGCCAGGATGGAACCAGTGATCATTTTGGAGTGGCATTGAAATCACTATTATATGAACATAAAAATACATCTCA
>NW_011358781.1:25052-30566 GCF_000735185.1 Notothenia coriiceps | reverse complement strand
ACCGGGGACACATCTTGATGTAGAGAAGACATCAAAAAGTGCATTTTGCATGATAGGTCCCCTTTAAATGAGGGAAAATGGTAAAATAAGAATTGACAGCTTATTTTGAGTATATTTGGCTTACAACAAGACATTTATCTCTTTTCTAGCATCCAGATATATTTTATATTTCAAAAACTCGTATAACGTCTTATAATCTCACTGCACAGGGAGTTTATTGCACTTTTAAAAAGGCCTCAGGGCGAAGTAAGAGCTAATCAAATCTGTATCTTCTCAAAATGCATAATTTTCTGGTTTTAACATGGCCTTTTTTCCTGCAGTGTGTCGTTATGAATCAGTGAACGATCCGCCTCCTGTCGTCCTTACTTTAGTGGAAGAACAGTAACAACACGACGGGAACAAGAACAACAGATGACATTAGAAATAGAAAGAACAAAGGCAGTAAAAGCAGGGAGAGAGAGTGGGAAAGGTTTCTGAATTTGTGTAGCTGCAGGATGGAAATACATTCTTCTGCTGGAACAATAACGTGGAGGACACACAAGGTCACTCTCTTTCTCCTCTCAGCTCTCTGTGCCAAACCAATGCACATCATCTATACTGTCACAATACCAACCAACCACATATGCACACAAGCTACAGTGTAGAAATGGCAATGGAATTATTCTGACCTGAGCTCCTCCAACAATGCAACATATATAATAAAATACAAAATACAAAATAGTGCAAGAAGTCTATATACATACAAATAGAATATGATATGTACAAGAACAGAATATGAAATTAAATAATGTACATTTAAAGGTGGGGTAGGTAATTCACTTCAGAAACACTTTTTGTTATATTCCATGGAATGCTCCCGATAGCAATGAATACATGAAATGTTTTGACAATAAATACATAAAAAAAGTCATCTGTGGAAGCCGTGGTGCTGTAAAAAGCACGACCAATCATCTGAGCCGGCCCGGCTAAAATAACTGGATGGCCTACCTGCCTGTCAGCCTTCCATCTGTGCACAAACTTATCTCGTGCCCTCATTGGTCATGTGCGCGTTCGTGTGTGTTGGAGGAGGGGCTCTGTGAGGAAGTCTGAAGGAAGGGGCAGATTTTTTTCGGTTGTGTACTTTCAAATTCTAGCGCACTCGAGCTGGGTTCTCCATTCTTACCTACCCTACCTTTAAAACCAAATTAAATACGGTTTATTGCGGTGATAACTATTTAGATAAATAAGTAGATTGCAAGATGACAAACAGGAATGTTTATCGGGGCACTCAGCAGAGCTCAGGTGTCGGTTTAAACTGTCCCTTAGTCAACAAACACACATACAGTATATCAGGGGTGTCCAAACTACGGCCTGTGGGCCAAATTATAAAAAGTATAATGGAATGCGGCCCACAAATGAAACTTGAGCTTGTCTTGTATTGTACTTCTTAACCCTTGTGTTGTGTTCAAAAGCTGTTACCGTTCATGGTGTTCGCGGGTCAATTTTGACCCATGATTTATCTCAGTCCAAAACACTCAAAATGAATGACTATCATACAATATTGTTTTAACTACATCATAACTAATTTATTATGCATTCATAACCGTACAATCCTGTACAATCCATTATATTTCCTACAGTGAAGACAGTGGATCATTACGTTATCTGACTATAATAGACTAATATTAGAATACAACCTCCCCAAAATAAGTTTTAAATGATTGTTACAGTTGATGAAGGGGGAGGGGTGTCTAAAGTCAAAGATGAATCTTGATTGGGCCAAATTTGACCCTGTGTCATCCAAAACCATTCTGCTGGGTCTTCCCCGACCTGAACACCAAATGATGCACCTTTTTTTTTTAGAGACTTTCAGACTTGGCTTAAATTGTCAAAATGAGTGTTTATACATCTGTTGTGGAGGACATCATGAAGCCTTGTTCCGTTAAAAAAAAAAAATGAAGCGTAGCGTTATTATATAATTGTAACTTGAAACTGGTCACGGGAGACCCAAACACAACATAAGGGTTAAATATGTCCGTAAACATATATCACACAGTAGTTTTCATGTGCTAATAAGCCCACTTTCAGTCAATTACAGTTGAAAAGACATTCTAACAAATCTAAGTTGATACGAAAAAAGCCCAATCATTTAATGACATAACAACCTTTAAATATACCCTTCCTATTTCTTCTTATGATAAGCAATCTGAGGCTTCTGTTTTAAGGAATGAGCTGCTAACTGAATAAATGAAACCCTATAGAAAGCTGTCATAGGCTGCAGCATGATTTACTTACATTTGATTGATTTTGCTAACTAGTGAGTGGCCCAGCCCTTTGAATATGTTCTGTATGTGTCCATCGGTGAAAAAAGTGTGTACACCCCTGCAGTATATGTACAATTTACAAATATCCGACTGACCTTGTCTCCTCTCTGTCCGGATGGACCCGGAGGCCCGATGATCCCGGGGATGCCCTGAAGACAGAGAAATGTTTAGTTTCACACTGAAACTGCCTACTTTTCCATATTGTGTACTATAGTTACAGAAAACAATGTGTTCCACCTTAAAAGGAGAGACTACAGGGATAAATATTTTAAACTAAATTATAGATATCACTTCAAAAACTGTCCGAGTCAATTACTTACATTAAGATTAAACATTTTATTGAACAATACCTGAAAATGTCTGTTTAAATATGCAAGTGAAGCCCAACTTTCTTGACTACGTGTTAATTTGAATACATTTTAAAGAAGAGATACTTAAACATCGGATAATGCCATGTTAAAAACTATCATTTTGTTTGGTTAACATGTTAGAAGCAGGTTTATACAGAGGGGCTTTTGATATTGTTTTGTATAAATCAGAAAATAGTGACAACAGTCATTTTTTTGTAAATGAAATGTTGTTTAAATCATGCTATGAATAATATATACCCAAGCCCTCAGTAACGACCTTCAGAATATAGATAGGAATGGTTTGCGTAAGTGTTACTGAAGTGAAGAGTTAGAAAATGTTACGGTAACACATTGTTTTTAACCCCATAACTTCCACAGTGGATGACGTACAGGAATTATATTATTTTCTGTATTACAGGTTTACTGAAATGTTATATTAAAATATGCTAATGAGACATCCAATGGTAACTATTTGTAGAGAAATTAAGATACGCAAATAAAGTTAGACAGAAAGAAATAACCTTAATATGTGTATTGGATGTTTTGTATTCCATGTGTCTGAAAGAATACATGTTTTGGAAGGAAAATATCCCTTATCCTGATTAATCAGTGTTTTAAAAAAATGATGGTTTTGTCTGAAGTGTCTGTAAAGGTTTAGAAAGACTCACCACATTCCCTGGTAATCCACGAAGACCCGAAGGACCAGCTATACCTGGTGGACCCTGAGAGAAACACATCATATACGAGTTAATAAAACACACTACGTACTCCAATTCAGTGTGAAACAGTGTATTAGATATGAACAGAAAACTCACGGGGTCTCCAACTCGTCCGGTCTCTCCCGTCAGTCCAGTCTCTCCCTGAGGACCCTGCAATAAAGAAGTCAAATTAGACGTGTTTTTAATAAATCAGCTGTACAGGAAACTGAGTTACAGGATGATCAGAAACGTACCGCCAACCCAGCTGGTCCATTAAAGCCTTGTTCACCAGGAAGCCCTCCCTGACCCTTTGGGAGAAAACACACATTGTAATTGAGTGAGACTGTTGTGTACACATTGATATTATTTGTATTACCATAATTGTGATTTGGTTGATGATATTTCGCAGTTATGTGCACCTATTATGTGGACCTATTATGATATATTGGAAAAACATATTGTAGGGCCATACCTACACAAAACATGTCTGTGAAGTGTTTTGCTTAAAATACCAAACAGTTTACCCATTGTAGCCATGCCTCATACTGCCCATACCCCTCTTTTGCAGCCCTGTTAGAGAAACAAGGATTTTGGGTCCTTAGCTTAAAAAAAAAAAAAGAGGAGGCGGAGCTAATGCCTGATCAGAATTCTACCGGAGATAAAGTTGCATTCTGCTGTGATAAAAGCTTTTTAAACACATGTGCTCTACAGCACAGGTTAGCTCTGAGTGTTAGCGAGGCTTGCTAATGTAAACAAAGATGAGATTACGTCCAAAACACGTCAGGCATTGTTTCTGATAGCAACTCTCTGTGGGTCCGCTGCCGATTGGACGTCATACCGGCAGCAAATCTGTATCCGCTCGTTGTACCCCCGTTTTTATAAGATTTGGGTGCGGAGGAATTGAGAGAGGGTTTTATTTTCTGACGCTGCGTGAGTTCCCCAACGCACCGGGGGACACATAGTTGTGACATAGTTGTGACATCACAAAGTGCATTTTTTGTTCTTACTTGTGAAGCACTTAGTGAATTCGATTTATGTGAAAGGTGCTATAGTAAATAAACTTATTATTATTATTATTATTACAATGTCCTTTGAAAATACTAAGCTGTTGATATAGTCATACCAATAAAGCTTGAATTGACTTAATATAAATACGTTTTTTCCACTTATTTTTGTCCAAATATTACAATATATGTGTGGTAAAAGAATGATGGGTAAATTAGGGTGGATCAGGGGTGGGGAAATGTTTTTTGATTTAATTTCCACAGCCCAGTTAGTGAAGACCCCTGAGTCACATTACTGTAGCAGGGCTGCCATTCTCTAGTCTCTGCTGACACCTAGTGGACACGTGTGTGTATTGCTATACGAAGAAATATATGAGCAAGAAATGGAGAGTAAAACTCACCATGGGTCCTGGGGTCCCTTGCTCCCCCTTCTCTCCTCTCTCTCCAGGCATCCCCTACAAGCAAAAGCAAATAATTCAATTATTAATCTCATAATGATCTGAATACTTTATTCTACCACCACCAGAAATTCAAATTAAAAGGAAGAAGTATAAGAAAACCAGATGGAGAACAGAAGTGATCTTTATGAAACCTTGAGCAGGATCACATCTCAAACCAAATATACATAATTTAAGTGTTACTAAAAAAATGTGTTATAAAAGAAGTGTACTCACAGGTTCACCAGGCTCAGGGATTACATTTGCTACCTGTAAGGAAAAGGGTAATCAGTTAGGGCCAGTAACACTTTTCAGACATCTGATTCAACCCTCTTGTTGTCTTTGGGTCAAATCCGAGAAAACAAAACTTTTTTGTTTTACATTCGATTGCATTAAGGCTTTATGATATCCTTCACAGTAGACATTTGAACATATACAATTGCTGATCACCACTTCCATTGAATTTTGGATGATTTAGTCAACTTTGTAACACCCATGGTGTTCCCGAATTAGTAACCATCCGGATCCACACACACACACACACACACACACACACACACACACACACACACACACACACACACACACACACATGTGCCCATCCCCCCACATGGATCACACCTGGCACACGCAGTACATGTTCAGTGTCTGTTCTTTGTATATTTACTGCAGTGTTCATGTATACCAGTAGTCTGATACAATATTTATAGTTTGAAAGGGTG
>NW_011358781.1:12219-20064 GCF_000735185.1 Notothenia coriiceps | reverse complement strand
TACACAGTGGGCCAATATTAAAAAATGGGTACTAGTCGAGGGCCGGACTGGTTCAATGTTTATTGCAGAAGTTATTGAAATGAACTTATTGCACATTTCTTATGATTACATTTTCCCACAGGCCAACAACAGCTTCAACAAAACTATTTCCCTCAAAGAGAAAACCAAACATGCCCTGTTGTCGTGAGAGAGAAAGTGCAGAAGGAAACATCCATTAAACTCAGTGTGCTGCTCTGTGATGCTCGTTCAGATACTTGGCATCTCATCTTGGGTGCAAGGTCATCAATGTTTGGGCTCAGGCTCTGAGCTGAGGAGACCCTCAGGATGGAGTGAAGGTGTGCGTGCAATATACCGGCGGGCCAGATCTAATAGTAATTAGAAATTATCCTGCGGGCCGACATTAAATCCACCACGGGCCTGATTTGGCCCCCGGGCCTTGAGTTTGACACATGTGCTATAGATGCATGTGCAATCGTTTTTGAAAATAGAGATCAAGCCTGGTTCACAGTATTGTTATCAAGAAGGTAAATAAAGTAACAGAAATAATATGTGAGGTGAACACTCAAAGGAAAGCCTTGTTTTGTCATACGAGCCTATTGACAATTCAACTATAGCATTATAACATTTAGCCAGTAATACTCCAAATTGAGTATTAATTGAATGGAAATGAAATTATCTAATTTTATTCACATATTTAAAAATAAGTTTTCCTACTAGTTCATATTAAAAGGACAGTAGAAAAGCGGTTTCACTTGTATTTTACCCTGCCGTACGGAGGATCATATTTCAGTTTTTAATTCAAATTTTAAATGTTAACAATACGGTCTGATTTCTATTCATAAATGCAGTCCCAAAATACAAATTACAAGACATTTTCTTAACAATAGAGGCAGCTTTTGATTAGTTTTCTTGCTCTAATATCGTAATTATAAAAAACCTGATTATGAGTTAAAATGAAGTTTAAGATGTTATTAAAATGGTCTTTTCAGCTTTAAATGGGTTCCACTGTGTTCACATGTTATTGGTATGACTTCAAATATCAGTAAAGCCAACATCTAGTCTTACTTTGGGGTGAGATTGTAAAACTATCTCATATTTAATGAAAATAGCAGTGATGAGAGAAAATATAGTTCCCAAATAATTTTCCGAGGACACATTTGTTCTCTTTTTGGCATGAGGAAACAATAAAGCTGAGGTCAGAGGTCAAAGTTTAAGGTTGTCCCTTGATGGGGGGGTCCTGCCACTGACAACTGCTGTTTCTTTTTTTGAGGTTTCAGGTTTCTTACATTGATTCTCCTCTGACTCAGCGCTGTGCCAGTTGGCCCTAAAGTATATTGCTGAGTAACACTTTTGGGGAGTCCAACTTCCTCCTAATAAAATGTTGTTTATATCCTAACAGGGAATTCAAGGAGATGAAGGAACTCGTGGCTCATCGGGACCAAAGGGTGTCTCTGTGAGTATGATCTGAGGTCACTTTTATTATCATTTAAATATACACCTGAACATCAGCAGGAGAGGACTCTTTAAAGTAGAGACACTACATACTGACATACACCTGAACATCAGCAGGAGAGGACTCTTTAAAGTAGAGACACTACATACTGATATACACCTGAACATCAGCAGGAGAGGACTCTTTAAAGTAGAGACACTACATACTGATATACACCTGAACATCAGCAGGAGAGGACTCTTTAAAGTAGAGACACTACATACTGATATACACCTGAACATCAGCAGTAGAGGACTCTTTAAAGTAGAGACACTACATAGTGATATACACCTGAACATCAGCAGGAGAGGACTCTTTAACATCTGATTTTGATAAATAATGATATACATACATTAAATTGTATTGTAATTGTGTTTTTTTGTAGGGTGAATCCGGTTCAAGGGGTGACAAAGGAAGTACAGGAGACAAGGTTAGTAACGCTGCATCCCTTTCTTTTGTATTATAAGAAATCCACAGATAGGGTTTAGCATTTTGATGAAATCCTCAGGTGCTTAGGGACGAGAGAGAGAGTTACACATTAAGTGTCCCTGTTCATGTTTCCCCATCATGTCCCAGTATTTGAACATGTACTGTATGATGGATTAAACTTGTACACAGTAGACCTTTCACCGCAAATCCGGAGAACGAAGTTAACTCCTGAGAAAAGGCCGTTCTTCTTCAGAAGGACTGAGAGCTGGGGGGCGTAATGGTGCGAACAGATGTGGCTTCCTTGATTCACTCTCCAAACTTCCTGTCTGGGGTCCTGTGTGGGCGTTTGGCTGAAACGTAACTCATTGAGACCCTCTGAAGCTTCAGTATGTTGACGTCTGAAGTCTTCCTCCGATCTGCCAACACGATGATGTTAGAAACCATTCGAAGAAATCAGGTTTTCTCCCACTTGAGTCAATATGTTTTTGTGATTCAATAAGCAGCAGAAACAGCAGTAACAGTGGCTTTTGTGTCACGCTGAGACGTCAACTTGAATTGAAATGACTTTAACAAGGGGTTTGTATGAAGCCATAAACACACAGTCAGTTCACTGATGACTTCTCCATGTGGCCTGAGGATGTGCAGCATGTTCTCCACACACTGAAGCTCCTTTCAAACATGCTAATGCCAAAGTTAGAGCTGTCCATCATCCAGCAAATCAGTCAGCAAGCAATTTCCTGTGAAAACTGGAAAAGTACTTTCCTCAGAAAAGCGATTAAGGAACGTTTAGAGGAGGCACCTGGGGTTGAAGTCAGGCCATGTTTCCTGAGTGAAAACGTAAAGATGTGTTTTGGATTACACGGCACTGTCTACTGTTTAGAAATCTGCCCTTTATCAGCCATGCTAGCAGCGTAGCTTTATGGTAATGTGGCCCGTGGCTTTGATCCACACAGAAATAACAAAACTTGATTATTCTCCATTGGATTTGGAACGGATATAAATGGGGTCTAAGGGAAGAATCCTGAGGACTTTTGTGCTGCCGATTTTATTATCTTGCAACACCACACGGTCAAATTGTCTACCAATTACTTGTACCGGTAGTTAATCATACTAGATCAGGGGTGCCCACACTTTTTCAGCTTGGGAGTTACTTTTAAAATGACCCCCTCATAACTGCATGAACCTTTATGGCACAATACAACTTAGACTGGCTTACCTGTACGTCAATCAAGTGGCAAATGTCATAGTAAGGATGGATGATAGGCTAACTTTAAAAAAAATTAAATTAATTTTTTTTTTTTTTTTTTATTTGAAAAAAATAAAAAAAGTTCAATGCCATGCGATCTACCCACACTACCTTTGCGATCGACCGGTCGATCGCGATCGACGTAATGGGTACCCCTGTACTAGATGGACTGGAGACATGTTAGCTCCCAATACTGTACAATGTGTTATAAAATGTGCACTACAGAATCACAATCGGAAATACTTTATTCATCACCTGCGGAAAAAACGATGATCCATTTTAGAATAACATACATTTTTTTAATTTTTTTTATTTAAATTGTATTTTATTTTATATCTTTTAATTGTTTTTATTAATAATGCCGATTTGACTTTGGCAAAGTATAGCTGATATGCTAATTAGGCTAGCACTTAATTGGACTTTACATACTCCATCACTTCTAGAGTTGATTATTTGCTAAATACTTACAAGACAGCGGTGGTTCTGATAAGCACATTTCAACGTTTTCATGTGTGATTTAAGAGACTTTATTACTCAACGTTTTCAAAGCATAATTATATTTTCCTCTACACATTTTAGGGCGAGGCAGGTTTCGATGGATTCCCCGGCAAACCTGGTGTTCCTGGGAAAGATGTAAGCGATGACTCTGTTTAAGATTTTACAGAAAAGCCCCACAAAGAATAATGTTTTTATGATTTAATGAGCCACTTTTGCATTAATTAAGCTTTTCTCTTGAATGTGTCAGGGTGTGATAGGACTGTCTGGTGCTTCTGGGCTCTCTGGAGTTAAAGGCCTCAAGGTACAGTATGTCCCTCCTGTGCTATATGAATAAACACCACTTCATTTGGATATATGTGTTGCCTTAAGCATTTCGTTAATAAGCTCCGCTGATATCAATCATTTTTAAAGAGCTATCACAGGTTTCCCTAGCTTCTGTCTGCTCTCTCCAGACATTCCTCTGAGTTTCAGCCCACTCGTTTGTCTGACAAAATGAAACGCTGACTTCATTTGTCTCTCTGTAATTACCCACTTTGATGATTCCTCCAGCGGTGCACAAACGCTTTTACCACAACCCATATGCATGCAGGAGGATACACGCATACATAGAATACATTTCCGTGAAGCTTTACCCACACGTTTCACTTTCCTTTAAAGGGGACCTATCATGCAAAATGCACTTTGTGATGTCTTTTATAGCTTTGTCCCCGGTGTGTCGGGGAACTCACGCAGCGTCAGAAAATAAAACCCTCTTTTTTCCTCCGTACCCACATCTCTAAAAACGGGGAACAACGGAGCTGATCCAGATTTGCGTCCGATATGACGTAATATCTGAAATGTGGACCCACGGCCCTATCAGAAACGTAGCTATCAGAAACAATGCCCAACTGTTTTGGACGTAATATGGTCGGTGTTTACATTAGCATCGCTAACACTCAGAGCTAACCTGTACTGGAGAGCATGTGTGTGAAGAAGCAGGAAAATAAAAAGGA
This sequence comes from Notothenia coriiceps, assembly GCF_000735185.1. Lineage (NCBI taxonomy): Eukaryota > Metazoa > Chordata > Actinopteri > Perciformes > Nototheniidae > Notothenia > Notothenia coriiceps. The sequence goes on along the minus strand of NW_011358781.1, from coordinate 15,407 downwards.
ACTCACCTTGTGGTATAACCGGCAAGAGAGAAAGCCTTTGAGCTCCATACTGTTTCAGAGATAATCCTTGATAATCCATGATATGGCGTTTCATCACGGCTGTATTTAGTTTAGACAGTAGCTGCCGGGTCCCGCNGTTATATTTTTTACTTTTCTGCCAGGGAGTGGCTAGGAAAATGCTCAAGCAGCTGTTATTGTTAGAATTACAGGACAGGCGACCGGGGGGGGTCCTCTGTGGTCGCCTGTCCTGTAATTCTAACAATAACAGCTGCTTGAGCATTTTCCTAGCCACTCCCTGGCAGAAAAGTAAAAAATATAACTAGAAAAACCACATAAAAGAAGCACGTAGCATGAAAGACAGAGGAAATAAAGATTAGAGAGAGACAGGGTTTATATGCACGGAGACAAGAGCGTGATGTTAGCATCAGGAGAAGCAGGTGTACTTACCTTCTCTCCTCTGTCAGCTTTAACAGAGTTTACTTTGCCCTGCAAATAATTCATCGACAAGGATCAATTATTATCGAGGCGGGCAGAAAAGCAGCTGGAAGGCATGCAATCTGAACTAAATGTGTATAATAGTATATCTAAAGAATGAAATGCACATAGAGTGATGCAGTCCTGACGTATTGTTCTAGGTAAACCCTGAAGTTAGCTTTGCACTTGTTCCCTCGACAAAAGCAATGGGATTTTACCGTTGGATGCAGAAAATTAGCTCTGTGGCTAACACACGTTTATGACACTTACACATTTTGCTCAGCAGGATAATCTCCACATATTAACACAACTTTTATTGAAGCGTAAATGGAATCGCCAGAAGAGAAAATGTATGTCGAGATGACGTTTAGAAGTCTCTTGTTAGCAACAGTCACACAACCGCTAAGTTAAAGGCAGCTAATGTTCGTTGTGATGACGTTTAGACTCATTTAGACCCTTTCACCAGTGGAGTATTTCGTCCTATTGATGTTGATTTGATGTCCTTATGTCTTAGAACAAAACGTGTAAATCTGTTCAGCTTGTGTTAACAACAGATCTTATTTTTAACCCGTTAAAATAAAGTGGACTTTGAGAAATTGTATAATGCTAACTCTTTTCCGGGTTTTTGGACTCATTCCTGCACCACTCTATGGACTGAAACTAAATCAATTAACTACTTTTTTTCACCATTAAAAAAAAAAAAACCACGCTTGTAAATAAACACTTTAGGTTTTCATACAGTTTCTCCTTTTGCTCCTTTGACTCCAGACGTTCCGACGGCGCCCTTAGGGCCAGAGATACCCTGAAAAGCGTACGTTCACAAAGTAAAAAAGTTGAACACACTGTGAATCTGTATTGTGTCGTCACACACACACACACACACACACACACACACACACACACACGAGTACTTAAAGGCAACGGTAGATGACCTTATCGCCCTTAGGTCCTGCAACACCGGGCACACCGATATCTCCCTGTGAGAAATGAAAATAGAGACGTCTTTGGAAAGCCATTTCAGAAAGGACTCCCACTCATCTGTGAAACTAAAAGATGGGGATAAAGACTGCTGGAGTGGGGGGGCTTTACCTTTTCTCCCTCTGGGCACGAGCAGTTCGCTTCAGGTCCTCTTTTCTGCTCCACTGCAGCCGGTGTGGGGGTGGGGATCTCCAGGGGGGGGGCTTCTGTAACCACTTTCTTAGGGCACTGAAATGATAGGATTAGTCGTTCCTCTATTTAGTGTTTTTTAATTGATTGAACAATGTCAGAAACAAACAAAAAAACGTTCAAGGTGCAAAAAAAAGTCAAATAAATAAACTCTCAAATAGTCTCTGTCATGTTCAACAGGGGCAAGACGAAGCTTACAAATACTTTTCTGGTCCGAAAATTAAAGATGAGGTCATCGTCATCAGCGTCATGTGTCCGTCATGTTGCAAACAAACATAACCCTCCAAAAAATAAATAACTTTTACAATGACAAGAAATAACAAGCATGAGTTCACAGGTCCTGCCTATAACCATTAATGATTTTCTTTCTAAATAATAGTTTTAGTTTAGATAGATTTGTACAATATTTCTAGTTCGAGTTATGGTCAAATTAAAATAACTATCAGGAGAATCTGATGAGCATTAAATCACTCATTATTGACAATACATGGCTTTCACGACACCTGTGAAGTCATCTGTGTAGCAAGTCATTCTTTTTTCTGTTTTATTAAAAAAGGCTTTGATGGTTTGTGTAAGGAAAAACAACAACATTCATGATTACATTCCCAAAAAGACTAAGAATTTCAGATGTTTTCTCTTGCAAAGGTATGACTTTATGATCTCTGAGAATGCTTTTTGTATAATGTGTTAAGAAAATGTGTTCCTTAACTCTGTTGTCACGTTAGCTACCGTAGCTAACAAAGCTAAATACTGAACACTCGTGTCAACTAAGCTGTGTCTCTACAAGCTGAGAAGAAGCGTGTTTTAAATTCAAATCTAGCTTGGGAAAAACGACAGCTTACTGTGTGAAAGTAACCTGCGATCAGAACCGGATCTACTCCAATACTCACAGGTCCATCGGGAATATCACAACAGGTTTCCAGCTCTGCATGCTTGGAGTCACAGTAGATCATCATCCTCTGGAGGTCAAACTGCAGGAACAGAGACAGACAATTGATATAAACCTCAAGACAATAACACATAACAATCGCTCAAGAGTGGCAGTCTATACCTTTTCATTTAAAAAGGTCCCCTATTAGACTGTTCTTCATCAATATATCACAGGTCTCAGATATATACAGAGCCTGTCTCTGATTGGCTGAAACACCAAACAGATCATTGCAGCATTACCCATAATCCCCTCTGTTTCATCCCTGTTTCCAAAGTGCTGATTCTCTGTCTGTTACTTTAGATGAAAATAAGGAGCCCCTCCCCACGCCCCTCTGAGAGACATTGGGTTACAAAGAACTCAATGGTGCTCTAGGAGGAGATTCAGGTGATAAGGGGGGGGGCGTTACCTTGGTTGCTGATTGGCTAATGGTTACACAAGCCAACACATCGTTATGACATCACAAAGTGGCCAAAATCTGATCAGCTCATTTTCCAGACAGGTTTTTATAGAAATGGATCAGGACAAAAAGAGAGTCAATCTTTGTTCCTGAAACTTTCAGAGTCTCTTTCCACAGAGGGGACACATGTTGATGTAGAAGAGACGTGAAGAAGAGGGG
>NW_011358781.1:0-10218 GCF_000735185.1 Notothenia coriiceps | reverse complement strand
ACGAGATAGGGACACATGTTGATGTAGAAGAGACATGAAGAAGAGGGGACACATGTTGATGTAGAAGAGACATGAGGAAGAGGGGACACATGTTGATGTAGAAGAGACATGGAGAAGAGGGGACACATGTTGATGTAAAAGAGATATGAGGAAGAGGGGACACATGTTGATGTAAAAGAGACATGAAGAAGAGGGGACACATGTTGATGTAGAAGAGACATGAGAAGAGGGGACATGTTGATGTAAAAGAGACATGAAGAAGAGGGGACACATGTTGATGTAGAAGAGACATGGAGAAGAGGGGACACATGTTGATGTAGAAGAGACATGGAGAAGAGGGGACACATGTTGATGTAGAAGAGACATGAGAAGAGGGGACACATGTTGATGTAGAAGAGACATGAAGAAGAGGGGACACATGTTGATGTAGAAGAGACATGGAGAAGAGGGGACACATGTTGATGTAAAAGAGATATGAGGAAGAGGGGACACATGTTGATGTAGAAGAGACATGAAGAAGAGGGGACACATGTTGATGTAGAAGAGACATGAAGAAGAGGGGACACATGTTGATGTAGAAGAGACATGAGACACATGTTGATGTAAAAGAGACATGAAGAAGAGGGGACACATGTTGATGTAGAAGAGACATGAAGAAGAGGGGACACATGTTGATGTAGAAGAGACATGAAGTTTAAATATGAAACCACAAAGACTCACATCGATGGGCACGCTGTCGTATAGCCTCTTCCCGATCACAGTCTTCCCCTGGATGTCGATGTCCTCGCGGTCCCCGATGGGCAGAGTCTGGATCAGTTTGCAGTCCAGATACAGAGACACGGACTTGGCCTCCACGCTCATGGCGATCTTGTGCCAGTTGCGGTCGAACAGGTTGTCGACTTCAGGGCTCTTGAACACGGCTCGGACCGCGTCTTTGATCAGGCCGACGGCGTTATATTCCACCGCTTTGTTGTCTCCGTCCAGACGTATCGACACCTGGAGAGACACAGGACAGTTTAAAGATAGGAGGGGGGAAACACAGGCAGTCAGTAACAGTTTTTAAAAAAAATTATTTGTTCATTCCACACATGGCAGTTATTTTAAAACAAAACATGTACACTTATACTAGTTGTTTTTTTGATAGCACCTGTTTGCAACCCACACATTATGTATCACTTGTATATAGACTCTTATGGCACTATTGTGTTGCACTGTTGGAGGAGCCTGTGACCTAAGATTTTCATCGACATAACTACACTGCATCTACTGTATGTACACATGAAAATAAAAGCCTTGAATCTTGAATGAATCTTATTTTACCAGCCCCTTCTTACAAAAAAAAGAAATTGGTTAGGGTTCGGAAATAACCATTAAAAAGTCAAATGAAAACAATATTCTTTCAGTCCCAGTTGCTTACAGATACTGAAATATAAAACCAGAACACAATCACAAGTCAACTTCATACTGTCGGGAGAGGGGTCGGTAGAATAATCGATTATTATTCACCAGGGCTGCCGAATAATCGATTTTGATCATGGTCAGTTTCTGGCAACCCTAATACAAATATGTATGTACCTATATATACACAATCAACAGACCCATTTATACACATGCACACATTAAAACATAAGTAAAAGCACAACAATCAATCAATCAATAACTGTGCTTAATCACATGTATATTTTCTACTTTTTTAATGCTATTTGAGACGTTTACATTTTGGATTGTTTATTTCTAGTCTTTTAATTTCTCTAATGGCTTGTCTTTTTAAGCCCCTGCAACATAAACATTTCCCAAATTGGGCTCAATAAAGTACTTCTTATCTTATCTTGATGTGCCTGTTCGCTCCTTGAGTATTTCTATTCACTGCCACTTTGTTCTTCTATTCAAAAAAGTGAATTATGATGTTTTATTAAAGACTGTAATGATCTCCAGGGGGAATTCACAAGCTACTCAGAAGTCTAAAAAGTATTTAAAATAATCGCCCTATTCACCAGCTGCAATATGTCCATATTTTGTAATCAATCATAGTAATATAATATATGTGCATAATGACTACTTTTGGTACTTTGAGTAGATATTAATTCAAGATCGCTCAATACCGCTTATATTGGATACCGATACAAAACCATTACATTACAATTTAAACTGCAGTAAAGCTTCCTTAAAGGTGGGGTAGGTAATTTTGGAGAAACCAGCTCGAGTGCGCTACAATTTGAAAATACACAACCGGAAGAAATCAGCCACTTCCTTACAGAGCCCCTCCCCCAAGACACACAAACGCGCACATGACCAATGAGGGCACGAGATACGTTTGTGCACAGATGGAAGGCTGACAGGCAGGTAGGCCATCCAGTTACTTTAGCCGGGCCGGCTCAGATGATTGGTCGAGCTTTTTACAGCGCCACGGCTTCCACAGATGATATTTTTTTATGTATTTATTGCTATCGGGATGTTAAGAGTATTCTATGGAATATAACAAAAAGTGATTCTGAAATAAATTACATACCCCACCTTTATTTAACTTAAAAATGATTTGCGTACTTGATACTTTTAAAAAACGTAGAGGATAAGGCATAATAAGACATCAAATATTAGCTTAACACAATCATGATAGTATTACAGTTAGAATAATAACATTGCATTTAAAAAGCATGATTGGAAGTCTAAATATAATTCCTCTTTTTATGCCCAATGATTTTCAAAAGGTCTGAAGAGTTGGAGAGGAGAGTCTATTCTGAGTTGACATAGTAATGTCTAAATCCAGACACATACAGTAATAGTCATATTTACTACTGTTTACATTCGGCGGACCCACCTGTGGGATTCCATATTTGTCGAAGACCTGCCAGAGGTACCAGTCTTCCCGTCTTGAGGTCTTCCTGAATTTGAACGTGGTCACAAAGGCGTATTCATCTGGCAAACCCTGAGGAAACACATCCCTGCAGAAAACAAGCACATTGTTAGTATTAAAATAAACTGCTCTTAATTCTACGTTTTCTGATAAACACAGGGTTGAAGTGACCCGGTTAAAGTTTAGAATTGAATGTAAAAAACTTCAAATTAAACAGTTTCTATTTTTTACTTTGTTACCGCTAAAATGTCATTGCAATATTCTGATTATGAACAACACTTTTGTATGGAGTATCTTAATTTGATCAGGACTGTAAGAAGTGCTGATGGATCCGATAACATTTCATGACTTCTGAGGTTAATTAAAACATGCATAAGTACATGTAAATGTCATCAATTGTGTATATTCAAAGTAGGGTCCCAACAGGATTCTCTATCCATGACTTTAAAGTAACTTCTTAACAACTATTCAGAACAGATTTGGCAGATTATTTGGCATTAATCACCAACAGATCTTAAAAGGAATTATCTAATTAAAAGGCAGTTTTTTTTCTGACATTCAACAAAGTTTTCTTTTTGGGATTTGTGCAAAATAATTGCTTAGGATTTAGGATTAACTATATTATTTATATCACTAATAATATATTTTAATAGCTATTTGCATTATTTTTATTAAAACATTGTATTTATTTATTTATTTTTAAAGGAAAAAACAAATGTTTTCCTGCAGAAGTATTCCATTTAAAAAGAAAAAAATCTGCATCCAGTGCTCCACAGTTTTTAGACTTTTGTTTATGGCATTCTTGATTCTGCTTTTTTTTAAATTTGTATTTCTGCGTTTGCACACGGCACTTCTCTCATGCCTTTTTAAGGGGGTTGCTAATTAGGATAAACTGGCACACTCTTAATTTTGGCTGACGATGGGATTCATCATTATAACACACAGGTACCAACAATCCTGCAGTTTAAGAACACATCATGAGTCAGGCGTTGACTTTTCAAGAAGTCTCTCTCCAGGACACATTTGGGGAACAACAGAGGAAGATATTGGTGATTAATGCTTAATTGTTTGCAGTATAACAGTGAGGTCACTTACTCTGTTTGCTGGACAATGGGCATGGTGCCGAGGCGAACGTAAGCACTCTGGCCTTCATCGATTCTGGTGCCCAGGATGTCTCTCACGTTAAAGAACTTCATCAGGTCGAACCCTGCAGCAACACAGTAAAACAGCCAGGTTGGACTCTCTCTCACTCTCTCTCTCACACACACACACACACACACACACACAAACAGGCGCACAAGGCTCTTATGTCTTGAGGTTGAGTTACGTCTTTGTCAGAGTTCTCGGGGCATACTGAGGTTTAACTGGGTCAGTTCCACCACACCCTGCAGCAACTGTGTTTGTGGCTTCTTGGAGAGAGATTAAAATCACTGAATAACTGGAAAATAGGGCCGTTTGTTCGCCATTCAACATGTGTTTGATTCGCTGCCAGAGGAAAAAACGAATTGCCATCGCTGGTAGGGTCTGTGTGCGACTGAGAGTGTGTGTGCACGTGTGTGTACGTTGCCCTGCGAGTGCCATTTGAAGTGGTCTCACCACAGGTCATATTTAGGTGGTTATAGAGGACACTCCCTTATACAACAAACAAGAGCTGTAGCTATGGCAATGCCAGCAGGAGGAGAGCGGTCCAGCTGCTGCTCATGGTGCGTGTGCATTGAGCTCAACTGAAAGCAGACGGAGCCATTAGTCATCCATCAGCACGAGTACAGTCCCCACATATTCCTGCATGGCCTCAGTAATGCAGCAACATCTACGAGACATAAGGTTTCCGGTGGGGAATATGGAAACCAGCGCACTAATGTGCCGAGGAGGAAACCGGAACATTAAGGTGGTAATGTGAGAGTCTGGCAGGAGCTTAGTGGAGGTCATTAGAAATAGCCTGGAAACAGGTGGTAAGACACGGACCATGAGCAACAGAGTAAAGAATAACATTAAAGACAAGAGGCTTCTTAACAGAAGGAATAACTGAGGGGGGGTCAGACGTCCACCTGATACTCTGTCTGTCAGTTAAGGGCCTCAGATGGATGGAAACGATAATAGAAATGTTCCACGGGGGGAAAGTTTCTCTGTGCAGGTCTGAACATGAATACAACTTCTTTTAACAATACCCATACATATACATTCATTTAGATGCCAATAATTCACTTGAATCTTCAACAGTTACCTCTAAAGGTCAGTAGATGGAGCTGTCTCTGCTTTGTCTTAAATGTAAGCTTGAAAATAAGTGTTTGTGTGTTATTTTGGATTTTAAACTTGTTTTTTGTCACATTTTTCCACAGTGAAAGACGTTTTTAAGAAGCTCTTTGATGAATTAAAGAGGCAAAACTAAATCAAAACATCTGTTAGGAAAGGAACTTGGGTAATGTGCAGTGAGTAATTAAAAGAAATAAGTTGAAATGTGATTCTTGATGACCAAGAAGCACTGTTTTTTGTTTTTCCTTTGTGTTCTGTAACTGTTCTGCTGCCTATCTTGGCCAGGACCCTCAATGAGACTTTCCTGATTAAATAAAGGTCAAACCAAATAGAAAATAGATAAAAGTTTCCCTTCAAATATACAAAAAACTGCTTTACCCATTATGTTGCTCTGACTAAGATATTTGAAATATATATACACTTATTTGTGTATACGTTATCAGTCACATATATGTAGCTTGTATAGCGTTAGCACATGGTTGCTTTTTGCCAAGAAGAAACCCATACACTATAACATTCGTCAGGAGAACTAGCTCATCTGGAAATGCCTGAACTATCATTGTGCTCTTTGATGGTACCTGTGTAAGTTTTTTTCCAGTTGTTACAATGTTGAGGACACACTCTTGTAAACACAACATCTCAGGTTGAACACATGCAGCTAATCTCACAAAAAGTCTACTTCAATCATCTGATAGAAACCTCGTTTACAGATGCTTTTCTTAATTCTGAATCACAGTCTTTTACAGAGACCATTCAAACTAATTCAGCAAGTGAAAAGCTCTTGCACCATGAGAATTGGTGATGCCATAATGCAGGAGGTCTTGCTGATTATCAGACTGTCTCAAGCCATACAGCTGTGAGTCTCTCTGGCCTCTGACTGTCTTTGTCACCACGCTTGCATTGAGCACATTCACTCAGCTTCTGTGGCTGTTTGGGGGCCTTCTTCAGCTCAGAGCTGTAATTTGGACTGGCAGTGGATAGCGTATAATCAAGCCGAAAAGTTATTTTGGACAGCTAAAAAAAAAAATGGACCGATGGGGTGATCTGCGGGTAAAGCCAGATGAGTTCACTGACTGGGAAAAAAGGGAAAAAGCATACACACAGCATTCCCTTGATCAGAGCAGATGGCAGTAGTTTGTCGTCGATAGTGAGAGAAGAGCCCACAAAGACGCTCTGCAGCCTCTAAAGTGTTCAGCACCCTGAGGGGTTAGACATGATAAATACAAGTCTGGCTCAAACCGCAGGTCTCTTGGCTGTAAAATCATAATCAGTGGTGAAATAGTCTCGTCATTTCTCATGGAGACCTAAACTCTCTTTGCACTGGCGTACAGAACATTGGGCAATTATAATTACAGCAGCAGAGCTGGTGTAGTGAGGACAAAAATGGTCAAGAACTTATCTGCTTGTGGAGAAAAATCATCAAGTGCCTATAAAAATTTGGAGAACAAAGGACTTCACTCAAATGAGTTTCACAACAAACACAGCTTATGTGTTTTGGGGAAAACTTTGTCAGAGTGTTTGAAAACAGCAGTCTGAGACCAATGCAGTTTTGGGATCTGATGATGACACACTGTCTGTGCTGTAGTGTAGGTAGAGACCATCAAATAACCTCCTTATACTTTCTCTCACTGTGCAAACATCCAAAGAAAAATTAGAACCTTCCTGGGGACCAAATGTGGCCTTAACAAGAGCTCCTGGTGGTCCACGTACCATACTTTGGAAACCGCTACGATATAGAAATCAAGGTACTCAATTACAGTAAAAAAGGACTCAAAATGATTCAAGTAGTTCACGTGGTATGGTGGAGTAGAGTAAATAGTGTACAGTATATTTATGGTGTATTCCACAATAACCCAGCTTATGGTTTCCAAAAAAAAGATGTTCTCATATAATTTTCCAAGCGGAACAAGCCTTAAATTGGAAAGACAAACAAAACACAGCCCAACACGAGTTATGCCAATCAAAGCACATTTGACAAAGTGGTACGCTGTGTACGAAAACATCTGTGGGTTTGAGTTATCTCATGTTTCCTTACTTTCTGTGTGGTTTACAGTTAACGCCATAATAAGCATAATTAACATACTCAATGTGGATTATCTGATGTGTCTCGACAGTGGGAAGTGACGCTGGCTCTGATCAGAAACATACAAATGTATTGTGTATATAGAGGCTGTCATACTTGCTCTTTTGACTGCTTTATCTACCAAAAGAGCAACACTAACTTATCGTTAGTGAAGACACGTGACTAATGGTTAATTTCAACTGCTGGTTTGACTCATATCAACTTACTTTAGGTCCCAGCTGTATTCCTAGATATCTGGCTTTCTAGATTTGGTTTTCCGTTGTCTCTATAGGCGGAGATCTTCCTGACCTACATAGCGATGCCGCTCGAAACAGCAACCAAACAAAAGAGAAACATTGCATTACGTCATGAACCACGACGTGCCTTTGCTAAGGAAATATTTGCGGTAATAATAATAAAAAGGTGATCAATATATGAGGTAGCTCCGCTATTTGAAAGTTCCGGGTTTCTGCAGAAGGTCCTGCGTGGTGCTTCTCACGTTTTTCTCTGACCAATCAGAGGGCTGCAGTGTTTTAACTCCACCTCTATTCATCCAGGGCAAAGAAACACACCTGTTCGGAGATTCGAGTCCGACCTGTGGCTCTCTCCTGCATGTCAGCCCCCTCGACCCCCTTTCCAAGCTATAGAGAGGCGAAGTCCCTCCCTTTCCGGGGGACCTCCATGGGACCTTATTTTGTAAAAATTATGTATTGAAGTCAACGGCGAGAGAAAAGTTATCTTTCGATCCCGTTTGAATTGTGCCACGAATTACAAATATGATGTTTGGCAATTTAAAAGATAATTTTGAAAGTCAAAAAAATAAAAATGTGTCGTAAAACTGTGAAGTAACACATTTTTTGGTGTGAAACCGCTCAATGAACTACATCTCCCGTCTCGCACCACACACCCAGACGGCCGTCACGTTGGCACATTTCACTTCTTTCTTTCAGAATGAGGCGAAAAGTATTAAAAGAGGTGAAAATCACTCCAAGTCTGGGCATGTTGAGAGCTGTACATACACACAAGGGGAGTTAGTCGGTTCCGTGAGAGCCAGCATGCGGGACCGGGATTCTGGGATTTGTAGTCTTTCTAGTTGCGTATTTTTCATATTCTTATATTTCAACAGTTTTACGACAAACTGTGACTTTTTTGACGTGGAAATTATTTTTTAAATTGACAAACATCATATGTGTAACTCGTGGCACAATTCAAACGGGATCGAAAGATAATCTTTCTCTCCCCATTGACTTCAATACATCATTTTTACAAAATAAGGTCCCACGGAGGTCCACCAGAGCTGTAGTCTATCCTCTATAAGGACATCTCTCAGACTTTTGCAAAAACATAATCGCAATGCACTTTGTTATTATACACTGTAATATATTCCTTTATACTTAGAAGTACCAGATTCCAGAGGGAAATCTGACTTTTTCCTTCTTTTAAAACCTCCAAAAATACGTTTTGAATGATGTCTAACAAAGCTAAACGTTGATGGAACAATATGTTACAGACATTTCATTATATTGCCAACTCTTTAGTTTAGTTCAGTGATTGGCATAGATGATAAAGTACTCCACATAAGTCTGTTTGGAGTTTGAATCAAATGTGTGCATGTTTTTTTTACCATCTGCTCTGGTTTCCTCGGGATAAAAAGAAATAGGTAAGATGAATGATGTGACTTTCAATTGTCCGTAGGAGTGGATGTGACTGTTTTAGTTTTCAGGGGTAAGATCCACCCCCATCATGGATTGAAGTCTTGTGGATGTAATTCTCATTTCTCATAGAATAAATCCTCTTTTATGGTGAAATAAGAATTGCATTTGTCTTGCCTTCAGGGACGTTAAGTAACCCATGACAGCTGATATGTTTTATAGTCGGAAAATTGCTTTTTTCTGAAGAAACCAAGACTACAACTTGGTAAAAAAAAAAAAACAGGTACAAATTTGGTAATTTACTACAAAAACCCATATCAATTGACACAGATTATCAGGTGTCACTGTGCCGCAGAAGGTGTTAAGAATCAAACTCTCAAAACACAGCTTTCTCGCTCTGACATCTCAGTTTCCATGAGGTTCAACAGTGCATCTGTTTTCTCCCTCAGTGTGATGGATGTGGGTGGGAGACGCAGACAGGAATTCAGAGCCCCCAAAAGACACTCTTATAACAACATCCGACCTTTCTGGTAAAACGCTATCCAAGAGCTCTGAGAAACCTTAAACACAGCAGCTTGGAATGTATTAAATAACAACATCAAATGGTAGAGTAACGTGGGTTGACGACTCTCTACCGACAAACGTTTAATTAAAAGCCGCATTTAAAGGAACATGTTTTGTTTGCAGATCTCCCTCCCAGAGAGAATGCTTTATCGACTGGGATATACATTTACTAATCATAGATATTAATGTACAACGTACAGAATGTTGTCTTAGCTTAGCATGAACACTGGATACAGGGTGAAAACAGCTGGTTTGATACACTTTATTTTCGGTTTAACTGGATATTTGTGTTTAACCCTCCTTTCATCAATCATAACTTTTTTGTTTTACATTTGATTGCATTAAGGCTTTATGATATCCTTCACAGTAGACATTTGAACATATTAAATTGCTGATCACCACTTCCATTGAATTTTGGATGATTTAGTCAACTTTGTAACACCCATGGTGTTCCCGGTCAAAAATTACCGCCATAAACAAAAGGAATTAGTAACCATCCGGATCAGATAAAACACACACACACATACTCTAGATGTGTCCCCCTCCCCCCCCTTATGAGCCCATCCCCCCATGTGAATCACACTTGGCACACACAAACACACACAGAACATTTTGATACATTTCCCGCTCTTATGTGCCCATCCCCCCACATGGATCAAAGCTGGGACACGCAATACATGTTCAGTGTCTGTTCTTTGTATAATTTACTTCAGTTCTTCATGTAAACCAGAAGTCTGATACAATATGTACAGTTTGAAAGGGTGTTAAATGAAATTTGGTGATGATTAATGGTTTTTGTGTTAATGTAATAGCAGTTAAAACAGGACCGGTCA
>NW_011358780.1:0-7077 GCF_000735185.1 Notothenia coriiceps | reverse complement strand
TTCTTTATAATTTACTCAGATCAATAGAGACAGAGATGTTAAGTTATAAATCAAGGGTTTTTATTATTATTTACAGCAGGGGTGGGGAACCTTTTTCCTTTCAATTTGTACAACATCCTCCGAGGGCCGTACAAATTATTGAACTCAACTTCTGCTTAAAAATACTAAAATCACAGCCCATTCATTTGGCCTTTCTTTCATGCTGTGCAAAGAACAAGCAACCTCTTAATCCAGATATCTCACCATGACTCATGCATGCATGCATTCACGCGCACGGTTGTGGCATGACCACCAAAACAGAAAGATATGGACACAAGATGTGTGCAAATGTATTTAGTATCCTATCCATGTGAAAATGATTTAAGTGGGGGGGACCTAACCTCCTCTAGGGGGGTCCGGGGGCAAGATTTTTTTTTTAAATATTGAAGTTAAAAGCATCAATCTGGTGCACTTTGAGAGCAACATGAGGAGATCTATGGGTACATCTTTCAACACCCATATGAAACAGAACTGTAAGCAGATTTTTCTTTTTGGATATTTTACAAATCACTCCCCTTTCAAACTCTATTCTTGTTATTTTTAACAACTTTTTTTTGTTACCGTCATATAGTATTTTATACCTCTTAATAATTTAGTCTCTAATGTCTCATTAATAACTATAATGATCATATCAAGGTGTGCCTTAACCTCACTGAGCTGAGGTTATTTGAGTGAACGAGAAATGAGATTATTGCATCCCAAAATCCCAAAGAATATAAATATGAACAGACTTTTCATAAACCACATTTCATGGCATTTTTGAGACGGACAATTCAGGGGGAAATGTACTTAGTTTGAGACCAATTTGTCTGATTTGTCTAGCTCTCGCGAGATCTGGCAACACAGCAGCGGGATTTGAGACAACTAATGTTAATGTAAACAAACATATTTAATAATAAAATAACTAATTACAATCATCCTAAATAGTATAAAGGTTGAACACTTCTAAACTTACTTTCAATCTATCTGTTCTACTGTGTGTTTTTATTTGTAGATACTGTTGTTTATTTCACTTGCTCTCTGGGTATTTTTTACCACAGTCCGTTTTACGTGAAAGCAATTTGTAACTATGTTTTGAGAAGTGCTATATTAATAATGTTTATAATAATTATTATGACACTTCCTGTCTCCTAAACGGGCGTGTGCGAATGTATTTTTATTTGATTTAGGTAACATTAGACGTGACACCGCATGCTTTTTAGCTTAACAAATAATAGTTAGGTAAGGATTTGTTGATGTTAGCTTAAAAGTTTGGCACAAGATCCCGAAATGCATCTCGTGTTGCTGAGTTTGACAAATCTGATGTAACTCTTGATAGGATTGCATCAATGTTGTTATACTTTGAAAAAAAAAATGCGCTGCTTTTGTTTGTTGCTGCAGCAGCTGTGGAGTTGATGTTGTTTCTACATGTTTGTTTTGTCTGCTATGGTTCGGTGATTCTGCTGTTGATTCTACAAGAAGTGGTTATTCGTGTTATTTGTTGTTGCATAAGTTGTTTGTTTTACCCACTGTGGTGTCCAGTTGTTTTTATTGTTGGTTGTTTGGTTTAAATGTCTCTTTTCTTGGTGTATAATTGATATCAGTTGTTGCAGAGCGCTGTCTTTAAAGAATACTGTTGATTTGGACCAATGAGGTCTCTGTTAATTTAACAGTTTTAAAATAATTGTTTTTCAGTACCTCCTTCCTTTTTTTTTTTTTAATGTAACGCAATAACTTCACTTCAGTGCTTGTTTCAAACACTTCCATATCAATATTGGGATCAGCTTTGAAAACCCAGGATGAGTTATTATGTAATAAATGTCATGCATTTTTTGTGTTATGAAGTTATGTCACCCTATGATCCCACTATTTCTAAAAAGGGATGTTTTATGTAGAGGCAGTCCACCCTCCCTGACATAACGACTCGAGCGACATCATAAAATATGAACACGCTTTCAAGAAATACAGTTCATCTTCAGGAAGAGAAAGCAGCAGAGGTGTTTTTAAAAAGAGAGATGATATTGTTAAGGATATCAATGCTATATTAGGATATGACGATACTCAAATGATCACGGTCACATATCACTATAATGATATCAAATCGGTACATTGTCCAGCCCTAGTTCACACAACTAGACATTTATATGATTACTTTGAAATGGTTGAAACACCAACGATAGACAATTTAGCCTTAAACTTAGGTTTGGTTGTAATTACTGCAAACAATTGACTTTGAACAACATCCATGTTTGTAGGTTTCTGGGCACTTTCCTTTTTATTAAGTGGCAATATGAAGAGCTTTCTGAGAAGTGTCCCAGTCTTAAATGGGACTTTCTTGTTGAGTTGAATGCTATGAATCCCTGGAATTGTTATTTACAGCAACTCAGATATCACATGAATGCGGCAGCTAAACTATTTCCAGAGGAGGCCTTGCAACATGCTACGAGTTAAGTAATGTTTGCAAGAGAAAAAGTTCATTTTATAGAAAGATTCTGTTTGCATTTAACAGCAGGTAATGAGCATGCTAACGGGTGCTAACGTGACCACATGGAGCTCTGCAGCTTCTCGAACTGGATTGTGCAATAGCCGTGGCAGCTGTGGCTCTTTTTCCACCAGCAAAACAAATCAGTTCACACATGAGCTTGGAAATAACAGAATGAGTGTTATTAAGTTACAGTTATACTGACCAAAGAAACGCTACAAGCCCCTCTCTCCGACGAGAATAAAACGTTGACTTGGATTGCTCGGCGCACACATTGAAAAGATGATTTGTGTATCATTTCTATACTCAGTGTCTTTTATTACCAAATATAATAAGCATGTCCACCCAAGAGTGGCTGCCATTGATAAGATAATGTTATTTAGTCTGAAACTGAAACATGTAATTGATGAAATGATAAGTTAAATGGTCATAAAGTTCAAATGCAATTATGTTTCTTAGTAAAGTATTTGTTTTAATCTTTTTTCTATCAACAAATGCCAGCCATTCTCTGGTTCTACCGTCTCCAAAATGAGTATTTTCTGTTGTTTTTCTTTTTACCTGAATATTTTGGGGTTTTGGACTTTTAGTGGGACAAGATATTTAAAAGGGGGTTACATTTGAGCTTAGTTAATTGATGATTTTATTTAACAGATCACTTGAAATGCTGGTAATTGTAGCCTTTAGATTAACATTAGCTGGGTGATTTCAATGATAGGTAATGAGTAATCTGTAGCGACGGTTTTATCAGTAACTTCTCCACACAGGGAGTTTTGATTATCAGCTGACTGACTTTCCCTGTTGTATAATAACCTTAGTGACAGCACATGTGCTTAGGCTAATATAAAAAGATTAGGGTGGCAATAAAAACTGCACAACAGAGCAATGACAAGCCTGTTGTTGTCATGTTATTGCTAAAGGAGCCATTTAATTAAAGTTTCCTCAGGCTGAATGACTCAGGACAGGAAATAGCCTGCTGTAAATGCCCTCAGCTGCTTTTTTTTAAACTCTGGTTGAAAACATCTCATAATGTCCACACACACACACACACACACACACACACACACACACACACACACACACACACACACGTCGAACCAGCTACAGATGGCACAAAGCTACAAAATGACACTACAGAAACAAGGATAGGCCTGGAAACTGATGCCACAGACACGCTTAAAAAAAAAAAAAAAAGCTTTATTTTGGAGCATTGACACAACTATAGGAGGCAGGCAGACTGTGCATGAAGCATTAGTTTGCTATAATGTTACCAACAGCAGTATCCTTGCAGTAAACAATACAAAAAACACATACAATGACAGTGGTTATTTCCATGTATGTTGTGAAGTTACCTACCTTGTTTTGGAGGCCAGGAAAGCGAGTTTTATTAATCCATGAGTGCAGATCTGGATCCCCTCTTTCTCTATACTCGCCACTTTCAAGCTGTGCTCTAAAATATGAAGCTCCATCTTTTACGTCTTCTCATTTGAGGAGCGACTAAAATGTACAAATAACAAAAACCTAAACACTTTCAAATGAGATGCATAAATAAATAAATACACACACGCATACACACACACGGCAGGGGAAAGGTGTATTAAATAGAGAGAGAAAGAAAAGCGAGGCAGGTTGGTTTAAAGAAAGCAAAGAGGTAAAAACGGACCTGCTGTCAACCCCTGCAACGGAACCACGCGCACTTCTGGTAGAAGATTTTCAAAATTAAAGCCTCCGACACACTGGCGCAGTTAAAGGAACATTTTGTTTTTTTCTACCTAATAAATAGACACCATTATATCTTCTGTGTGATTAATATGTCTTAATTGTTGGTTTTATATTTGGTACTGACTAAAAAATAAGTTTGCAACATCTGAATTCACGAGATTTATACGTAGGTGGATTTTGTTATCATTAAAGAGGCTAGCAGTTTCCATCTGCTTCCATTGTTTATGCTAAGCTAAGCTAACTGCTGGCTATAGCCTTATATTTACCGTACACATATGAGAATGGCATTGATCTTATTGTCTAACTATTGCTTTTTAGAATATATAAGCAGATTTACCAATTATTTCCATCAAGGACAATTAAGTCTTCTTTAAATATTTATTTTAAACACAAATACCAAGTTCCAGATAATGGGAATAAGCTGCTTTGCTATTGTATCTACTTTCTTTTTATTTCAATTGTTTTATGTTATAAAACGTAATTCATTGATTAGTTAAAAAATCAAATAATGTAAGAAGTATCTGTTTTTAAGAGTTTTTAACCTGCCTAGCAAGGTGTGTGTGTGTGTGTGTGTGTGTGTGTGTGTGTGTGTGTGTGTGTGTGTGTTTTTTTATGGAATCAACCAAGAAAATGTAGTTATTTGGTATTAAAATATATAACAATAAAAAAAAGTGACTTAAATACTATAATTGTTTTGGTTTTGTAATTTAATTATTCATTTTAACCTTGCATACAATTGTAAAAACAAGAATTATCGACATGTATATTGAACAAAAACCCACCCTATTATTCATAACATGCTGAGAAAAGTCTAGTTAACCTCATTAACGTTTTTATATTGTTTTTATACCGGTGCTTTTATTGTATAAAATAAAGTTGAAAGCGGAAGTGAGTTGCTCAGCAGCTTCCTGCAGCTTGTCAGCTCAGATCTGGTCCCCATGTTTGCCCTCCGACTGGAATAGTTAGCAGCTGGTCGGACTGAAACAAACAACTTGCCATTCAAACGAAAGGGGCGGGTCTGCAGTGGAGAATGGCATTCTGGGAAGTGTAGTTTTGTACTGTATTTGTCTATTCAGGTAGGTATACCAAGGTGGAAAGAAAGATAAATAATAACGAGACTTTTTACAACATGCTTAAGCAGCCCCAAAGAGAGGCTGACTAAAATGATAAATAACTGAATGAAATAAGTACATTATATCAGTGTATATCTTTTAAACTATGAACATGTTTGGACTAGATCTGACAAATACAGTATTATAATATCATAAACATTAGATAATGATCCAACAGTAGTATTGCACACATGTATTATTGGAACACTTATGTGAATGCCCCAGTTGGATGCAAATGGAACACATATTTACTTTAATTACATTATTATTGCACCTTTCTTGATGCAAAGCAGAGTTGTGTTTACATTTAGAAGTGTAAGGAGAAAGGCTCTGAAGGTTGCATACTGTATGAGCTTATTTATCTAGCAATAATGTTCTCATGGTATTATAATATAAAAAGTTACAAAGCTTAGACCCGTGAATAACAGCTCTGCCTCCATTTTATTTAAAGTAACTTGACACAAATGTAATTGTTTTTCACCAGGTTGCTTATCCATACTAATGGTTAGTCTAATAATTTGGGAGAGAAGCTACTGTAGTTGTTACAGTATAAATAATAGAGATATAGACACATCTAATAACTATAACTCCAATGTTAACTGCAGCTTTCTGTCAACTGTAACTTGGACTCTATTCTATTGAAGCTTGCAGGTGCATTTTGCTCTAATTTCTTTAGCATCTCATGTTGCCATGGCAGTTGTATTGTAGAGAGTTAGAAAGCTTTGACCTTTTATTTACCGCTTCTACTCCATAATATTTCTAAGTGCTTTGACGTAGGTGAGTGGAGTGTTTCCAATCCATACAAACGTTTGCCCCTCTGGAGAGGACATTTGCATTTACTTCATCCTCTCATATACTCAGGGTGCCTTTTATAGAAGCAGTGTAGGGGCTAAAGCATGTTTCCTTTGCCCCCTTGAGGTTAAACTCACAATAATTGGCTTCCTGTTGCGTCTCCGGTGTTTGAGTGAGTGAAAGGTTGCGCCCCGCTGTGAGGCTGCACTGGAAACACATGTTTTCACGGCTTGTAGCAGCTCGGAGGGATTGTGGGAAAATGGCCTCTGACACGTCCTTGGACATTTTGTACTGTTCCTCACTCATCTCATGCAGCAGGATGTGTGGTGGTTTCCAACAATTACTGAGATCCCCTGTGTTTGTGCTTATTGACAGCTTTGTATCATGCTGATTGATTTATTAGCCAGTTGTTGTCTAGCTTTGACTCTTCCTTTGTCCACTTGTTGATGGACTCTAAATGCAAATATCCAGTCTGCTCTCTTAAAAAAGACTTAAACGCTCATGTTCAGGTCTATATCAGTATGTAGTGTCTCTACTTTAAAGAGTCCTCTCCTGCTGATGTTCAGGTGTATATCAGTATGTAGTGTCTCTACTTTAAAGAGTCCTCTCCTGCTGATGTTCAGGTGTATATCAGTGTGTAGTGTCTCTACTTTAAAGAGTCCTCTCCTCCTGATGTTCAGGTGTATATCAGTATGTAGTGTCTCTACTTTAAAGAGTCCTCTCCTGCTGATGTTCAGGTGTATATCAGTATGTAGTGTCTCTACTTTAAAGAGTCCTCTCCTGCTGATGTTCAGGTGTATATCAGTATGTAGTGTCTCTACTTTAAAGAGTCCTCTCCTGCTGATGTTCAGGTGTATATCAGTATGTAGTGTCTCTACTTTAAAGAGTCCTCTCCTGCTGATATTCAGGTGTATATCAGTCTTTAAAGAGTCCTCTCCTGGTGATGTTCAGGTG
>NW_011358779.1:0-9604 GCF_000735185.1 Notothenia coriiceps | reverse complement strand
ACACGAGTGGATCTGACTTTAAATTACATTTGACTCGAATGTTTCGTCAACTTAATGTGTTGCTTAAAATAATACTTCTGCATACAGTATGTGACACTGTGAGTGTTGCACGGCCAGATACGGCTCAGCCGACTCAGATAAGGAAATATATGATACATTATGATGTGATATGCCGCGGACTGTACTTAATGTTACTCTGATCCGGTTACTTATGTTGTGGCAGATATTTAAGTAAGCTTTCTTAACGCTAATGTTATAATAGTCAGATTGCTCTGAAGGTGATATTCTATTAATGTTCACGTTCACACAGTCGGTGATTTTTGCCGGCCGTCTTTCCTGCAACGGCAGCTTTTCTGTATTTCCTTTCTCCTGTAATATGACTTGATCGCTTTAAACTCCGCACACTGAGCTCTGATTGGTCAGCAGGCAGTGCTTTTACTGAGTTGATCTCTTAGCCTGCAACCTAACCTGCTCCGGGGCAGGTTAGCCGCACAGCCTAAGTTACCATGGAGATCTAGCCTGCTAAAAAGAGAACCAGCTTCGTAGGACCGGAAACCCCGAGTTTTCCCTGAAGTTAGCCGCTAAGAGAACAACCTGCTTCGTAGTATACCCCCCTGGTGTCTCTGAAGGCAGCAGCAGACAGGTGAGCCTGCAGGTAGAGAGCCGGTTATTAAAAGATTCAAATAAAATAAATAATGGTTATTATTTTAACCGAATGGTTATTATTTTAACCGAAAAAAAAATTGTTTCTTTTTTACAGAGTAGTGAATTATTTATTATTTATTTTTAGTGTAGTGTGGTATTTATTTTTTACAGTGTAGTGTGTTTACTTGGTGTCACAGGAACCACTCAGCTGTCCTGGATGTTTGACGTCACTCTCTCTGTAAATTTGACCGTTATAATAGAGAGGCGAAGTCCCCTCATCTACTTCCGCCCCATGGGACCTTATTTCGGAAAAAGTATGTATTGAATTCAATGGAGAGAGAAAACTTATCTTTCGATCCCGTTTGAATTGTGCCATGAATTACACATATGATGTTTGTCAATCTTAAAAAATCATTTCCATGTCAAAAAAGTCACAGTTTGTCTTAAAACCGTTGAAATATAAGACTATGAAAAATATGCAACTAGAAAGACTACAAATCCCAGAGTAAAGTGAGTTTAGCTAGCTGACATTAACGTTACACATTACACTCGTGTTACTCACCGAAACCTTGTAAAGCCGGTCCCGCATGCTGGAACCGACTAACTCCCCTTTTGTGTATGTACAGTTCTCAACATGGTCAGACTTGTAGTGATTTTCACCTCTTTTAATACTTTTCGCTTCATTCTGAAAGAAAGAGGTGAAATGTGCTAACGTGACGGCCATCTTGGTGTTGGTGACGTATGCAAGACCAGAGTTGTGGTTCATTGAGCGATTCACAAAAAAAAATGTGTTGCTTCACAGTTTTACGACACATTTTTATTTTTTTTACTTGCAAAATGATCTTTTAAATTGACAAACATCATATGTGTAATTCGTTGCACAATTCAAACGGGATCAAAAGATAATCTTTCTCTCTCCATTGACTTCAATACATACTTTTTCCGAAATAAGGTCCCATGGAGGTCCCCCGGAAGGGGAGGGACTTCGCCACTCTATGACTTTGTTGACATCTGACTTTTCCTCTTGCATCACTGAGACTATTTTGTGTCATGTCAAAAAGAGATTTTAGGTATTCATGTCAAATTCTGTTAATAGTGCAGTTGTATTATAATTCTTTATCGTTGTAACAAAACGTAAATTATTGCATGGCTTTGTAAGAAACATGTTTTCATTTTTTTTATGCGCATACATTTTTTTGTATGGTCACTAATCTGTGTTGTTCTCATGCATTTTCTGAAACTTTTTGAAACATAATTTAGAGAAAATGCTAAAATAATAACAAAAAATATATTAAAGTAGGTAAGAATGAAGAGAACCAGCTCGACTTGCTTTTTACAGCGCCACGGCTTCCACAGATGAAATATTTGTATATATTTATTGACAAAGCATTTAATGTATTCATTTCTATCGGGATGTTAAGAGCATTCCATGGAATATAACAAAAAGTGTTTCTGAAGTGAATTACCTACCCCACCTTTAAGATAAGAAATTATGCAGTTGCAATGTTTCATCAGTAATCAGGGGCACTAAATCCAGTGAGAGGCAAAGCGAACGTTTTTGGTTTGTTGTCATACACTTCCATTCTTGCTATGCGTCTTGGCAAATGAACAGTGTTTCCTGGGATTATGTTCTGGCTGGCAGTAACTCAAGATGTGATTCATAGTTGGCAGTGACTGCAGTTGCCTCATCATGTTGACACTAAGAGAACATCAGACATGCATGTGTATTGCTCTTTAGAACATTTAAAAACATATATATAACAATCTTTATTGTTTTTACAGCACTTTTCAAAACTAAATGTTGTGTAATATATGTAACATGCCAACCTAGTTTCGACATTTCCTTTTATCGAGGGTTGATCACAACATACTACTGCACCTTTTTGTAAATTATTCACCTTCAGTTAGGGATATAATTACAGCTGTAGGATTGGCGTGGGAAGGTTGCTTACGTAGGACAAAGCAAATAAATACGCACCGACACTTTCCGAGTGTTCTTAGCTTCCATACCTCCTGTGTTTTACGAGCGACTTATCAAGTATTGGCGAACGGCATAAAACATGATTAAACATGATAGTGTATAAAACCATGCTCATATCTATACAACCTATAGAAATGCAAAACGGCGTCAGTTTAAAGTAATTCTGTCCTTCTGTTTACCTCATCATTTATTTATAATGAGAATACATTTTTTAACAAGAGAACATAATCGAGGGGTGATCAAAAACATTTCTGTATTTATTTATTTCTCCAAGTTATGTTTTTGTGCACTGAGGAGTCTCAAACAGGCGTCTGTTAAATCATTTTAAGATTGGCTTTAATCAATGTTTGAAAATGAATTCTTCATATATGATAAATGAGAGGTAACATTTTATTTATGGTATGGTGTTGCAGTTTCTCGTCTTTCCCGTTTTAGTGTTTCGTGCGTACGGATGGGTCAGAGTTTGCGTGGAGGACCGCACATTTTCCCGTCAAGTTAGTTTTTTTATAAATCGCAAACAGTGCGTAGAAACTGGCGTACGCCATCTTTTGTGCGTACCGGTGCGTTCGCACCGTTTATAATTGAGGCCCCAGGGAATTAGTTGATTCTGCATAATGCAATTGCTGCAACTTTCACCGTTGGGATAAAAAAAATTCCCCGGCACCCAAGGTGCTTACCTTTCCTTATTTCTTTGATATTTCTACTGCTTGATTTGTTTACAATAATTGTCAAAACAATAAATGAAACTCTTTCATGCTTGTTGTATTTGAATTTTTTTAACCAGTTCCTATAATATATTACGTACAGTAAATCTCTCTTGAGTAAGAGATGATGATTGTGGGACAGTTTGTTTGAAAACAGACTGGAATGCAAACAGACTTCCTGCGTTGCTATTTGTTTGATTTGAGGAAGGAAAGGAAACAGGTTTCTCTCTAGGGCAACTACAATATGGACTGATAAAAAGGCTTTTGAATCCCACAGTGCTGATAACGTTCGACAAAAGGAATCACTTTTATCAGTACATTGTGATCATGGTAAACAAAAGGGATGGCTTCATGCAGGCCTCAGGTGGAATGACAAGACATTAAGTCTGTAAAACTAATATATCACCTCTTCAACAGGACAATCTGCTGCATATGTTAAATATCAGCAGCTTTGTTCTCCTGTCATATTCACACAGAGACTCAGATATGGGTTTGATGAGCAGCTTGTGGGAACAACATCAGTTTCTGATGCATCAATGCTTTTCACTTTCATTCGCATTTTTGTTTTATATTCTTGCTAAACGAGGATATCTGGGTTTGACGTACAGGTATGTATTTACAAGTTGATTGCTTATACATTTTATAAAAATCAAACTATGTCTCAAGTCATTCCAGATACTCCAGGAGCCTTGGATAATAATATCATGCCATATCTTTCATTGAAGCCATATCTTAATATCTATTTGGATTGACATTTAAATGTATGAAGTTCGGTTTGTAAAACAAATGAAATATTTAATAATCACTCAAACTGTAACATAAAGCAATAACAGCACCATTGTGAAAATGAATGTATTTTTTATTTTTATTTGTTAATATTTCATTTATCTTCATTAAATCAATAGTTGTTTTTGAATGTTGTATTTCAATTATTGACAAGAGAGATTGCAAAAAGGTCAATGTGAAACACTGTAATAATCTGTTTGTCAGGTTATATTGTAAAAAAAAAAGTAGAATGCCCGTCAGTTTAGAATTGTATAAAGCAGAGAAAAGCAGAAAGATGTTAATGTTGTAGAAGCTGCAGATAGTTATTCTTAAGCAAATGTTAAATCAACAATTGAAACAGTGTCTGACTACAAAATGATTTCTGTGTGTGCAGGTACCTGTTTGTTTCAGTCGGAGGATGCGTCCTGGCAGTTGTCACTATGGGCGTCTACAGCCTGCTTCTCTTCACCTCCACCTCTGTCTTCATTTTGCTCGTGTGCTCTGTGGATCTCCGCCATGTCCACACCTGGGTGTTTACTGTCCAGATGTTGTGGCAAACCTTCTGGCACCTTCTCATACAGTACAGGGAATACTACCTGCATGAGCCTGTCAGCATCAGGTACTAATCAGCTCATCTCTATGTTAAACAAGACATATACTTTATCATATTATATACAATATTCTATGTTTGTTATTCTCATCTGATTCCATTACACGTACAAAGACAACTATTAACTGATCCTACTAAAACATATATCTTGTTCCACTGTGCCATTCCGTAATATTTGTGTTGTGTAACTAATATAGCTTTTCATTGCAAGTTGTATAGATGGATACCCTTCCAAAAAAGATCCTTAAGTATTACATTAATGTTGGAAGCAAAAAAACATATCAAAACAATGTAATTTAATATTTTAGGCCAATGCATGTTAAAGTAGAAAATCCTCTTTGAATATAATCAAGAGCAAAAGGAACAAAATATGGATTTCAGAATGAATCCATTTGTTTTCTGCCAGCTGGATAACAGATAATGAAGTTGACAAAAATGTTTGACATAATTATGTTGTTAGAAAATGTCAGCTGCTTTTACAAAGAATTTGTGAGGTGATGAAACGTTTTTAAAACAGCTAATAAATGGACCTAAAGGTGAGTCTGTTTGGGCTAGTTCTTTGCACAACAAGCTCGGAGAATATTTGTTAAACTGTATTATGCCCTTTGCTCTGGGTAAAAACATGAAATGCATACAGACAATTCAATTTCTCCTTCCAGGTTGTTTGTGGCAGTGTCCTCGTTGATGCTGCTGACTCAGAGAATCACTTCGCTGTCGATGGACCTCCAGGAGAAACGAGTAGTGCTAACATTTAAAGCCTCATCCAAAAGGAAGGCGTGTGTGATGCTGCTCCCTCTCATCAGCTACATCCTCAATTTCACCACTCTGCTCGGCGGGCCTCTGTGCTCCTACAGACACTTTGTGTCTTTAATGGCAGGGATCAGCCTCCATGCTCCGCCTAATCCACTGGGTGTAGTCCTTCTAAAGTTGATGCAGATTATTATGCTGGAGTGCGTTAAGTTTTATGTTGTCTATTTACTAAAACACAGCTACTATGATTCCTACTCCTCTATCTATGGTGTCCTGTGGGTTTGGGGTCTGGCGCTGGTTTTTAGAATCCAATATTATTCTCACTGGAGGATCAGTGAATGCCTCAATAACGCAGCTGGGTTTGGCTTTTGGGAAAAAGAACCCGAAGACTCCCCAGACGGGTGCAAACTATCCGATGGAGATTACTGCACCATCGAAGCCTCCAGCCGTATGTCTGAGTTTGCCCGTCGATGGAACGCAACAACAGCTTCATGGCTGCGTAGGCTGATTTATATCAGATGCAAACGTTTTCCGCTGTTCATGACTTTTAGTTTTTCACTGTGGTGGCATGGTTGTCATTTAGGTCACTTTGTGGGAATGTGGACCTGGGCAGCAACAGTGAAGGCAGATTATCATATACACAGGTACTTGCACCCAAAACTCTCATCTACACAAAGTAAAATATACAGTTGTTTAGGATGGATAAACACTCAGATGATTGTTGCTTGTATTGTTATTGCAATAGAATTAAGAGATATGTCTGGTTTGAGACTTTTGTCTATAACATACATTGGTCTGTTTCCACTTCTTAATATAATGCTGCTCTTTATCTTATTAAAACTCAACAAAGTTTAGAAATGTAGCAATGTGAACACACTCCCAGACATACAACTGTTCTATCATTAAAATATATGAATGAACATGTCTATACTTGTCTTAGTGCATTGTCATTTCATTTCATTTCAAACCTTTATTTAGACAGATTGGTCCCTTGAGATCATCGATCTCATTTACAAGGGAGACCTGCATCATTTAATTCCACATGAAACATAAAAACAACAAACAAACAAACAAACAACAGAGGATATCATATTTACATATTCAACATTTACAAATACCCAGAGTGTCAGAAAGCATTTCATTTAGACGTGCCTTAAATACATTCAGAGAAATAAAAATGCTCAATTTCAATTGTGCCTGTAGACTGTTCCAAGCAAGTGGTGCTGCGCACATAAAAGCTGTCTTACCTAAGACAGTCCTTACTCTTGGCACATCTAACAAGACTATATCCTGCGATCGCAGACAATAGCTGCTTGCAACTTTCTGCTTTATCAATGAACAGATATAATACGGGAGTTTGCCCAACATAGCTTTATAGATAAAAGTGTACCAGTGACTGAGCCGCCGTGCAGTGAGTGATGGTAAACCTGCCTTGGTATACAGTGTACAGCAGGGGTCGGCAACCTTTTTGATATGAAGTGCCATTTTAAAAAAAAATTGTTATCAGGAGGGCGGGTGAGCCTCGCTGCGGGGAAGCGGTGTGTGGACCTGTCAGCGCAACTTACATGATGCCGAATTTAACAAACACATTTGAATAATTGGTTTAAACGGCATAATAATAAGGACGATCGTCCGTTTTGTGATTCTCCAGATTAGAGCACACATGTTATGATATTAGGGTCATGCAGAGTGAGATGAGATCGCTGTCCCTTTAAGAGAGAGAGAAAGAGGGGTGTGGCTTGTGCATGTGTGTTTGTGGATGGTAGAGCGACAGTGATCGTTGTTAGTTATTAGTTATTAGTGATATGTTTCTGGAAGTGAAACGAGGCAGCAGAAAAACAGAGGTCTGTGATGTATTTTGTGAAACAGAAGAACAGCTAAATAAATGCAACGGCCTCCCAAGAACAGCTCGCCTCTCTCCAGTCATTTAAGCTAAAGTGGGTTATTGAACCTGAAGCTTGTTGCTTCTGCCCTCCTCGACTACGGTCTGGGAGCCGACAGGAAAGTTCAACACACAGATGGCCAGTCCGCCCCTTTGTAGAATATTATATCGATGAGAGATGAGCAGATCGCCACTGGGCTTTCAACTAAATACACAGCCACGCAAAAACTGCGGCATTTGTACAGCTCCTTATGGGTACTGCAATTAGTGAAGTGCTTTCCTCCGTGGTGAAACGATCAGCACTGCACCACGGAGGAAAGCGGCAGAAAGTCACCTGGAGATAAAGAGAGCGGGGCTGCGTTGCGTGCATGGCTTCCTTCTGCAGGTAACGGGGAGACGCGCTCTGGCGGCGGTCTCGTTCAGGATCCGAAAATACAATATTTGTGCACACTTATTCCACTTATTCCTAGTGTGCCAGTGGTTACGGTGCCGCGTGCCAGCCAGGAGTTGCCGACCCCTACATGATATCAGTGCATTAAAACAACCCAAAGAGTGGATTATACTACAAAGACAAAGACAAAGGAAAATGTCTCTTTAACCAACATCTGTCAAACTGCGAACCCGTCGAGAAGCAGACTCAGAAATAAACCAAAGTGGATCCAAATGAAAGATATTAGTATGAGAAACTCACCTCTCTGCTGGTCACCTGCACTCGCCTCGCACTTTTCCCTCGGACAATAAAGTATAATCATAAAATAAAACAATAAAGTATGGTTTATTATCCGATGTTCAGGAGAGACGTTTTACTGCGTCAGGTGATCCTTTCTCTTCAACTCTGTCGGGTGAAATGCAAATGATCGGAGACTCGAGGAGAAACGTTTTGTTTAACAAATGGATGCATTTCGTATAAAATACTTAAGTTTCTCTCCATCTTTATTATCAGACGTCTGTGTCTGATAACTCCAGAAATAATGAAGTAAGAGCAACAAGACTCTGAGGTTTTTATGTGAAAATATTCAAGTAAAAATACTCCTTAACAAACTCAGTGAGGATTAGAGTTAGAATGTATTGGAATTCTTTGCTCCATTTGAACAGTGGATAAAAACAAGCTTATTGTAATGAAGCATAAAGAAGCACAATATCACAGAGGTGGAAATAATCGATAATGAATTTGGAACCATTTTTATCATATTTGAAGGCATTTCTAATCCAAAAATATAATATAAATAATAATAAATCACAGAAAGGCCATTTCTTCTGCAGAAAGAGTTCTTTTGACGGTCTTTTTTGTGTAAATGGAAAGAAATGGCTGCTTTTCCTTTGGACTATTTCACATATTTCACGTTTTTCTGACCCGTCTCACTGCAGGGCTCTAACACCAGGAAAGGGTTTTAATACTTCCCCACAGCAGCTGCATGTATTTGCATGGATCAGGGAAACTAGAAGGACAGGTTTGATAAGCGCCGCCTTGATATTTTAGTAATTTAAGACTTTGTAAATACATTGGGGATTTCTTACAATATAGTTGAGTAAAGAAATAAATAAATAAACATAAAATAATCCCACTAACCAACAAGAAATATTAATAAAAATGACGTTGATCTTGTTTACTTAACAAATCAAATATAGTTATATAGGACCCCGTGTAATAAGCCTCTAAATAACGTATAACTGCTGAGAAATACATTAAAAACGACTTAAAATTCCCTTTTACATAACTTTAAGTGTTATATATTATATATATATTGAATTTAACCTCTTTCTGATCACCTACCTGAGTTAATTCAGACGTCTACTTGTTGGAAACTGCCCGCACCTGTAACCTATAAAGAGATAGAAGACAACTGAGGTGCAAACAAAACAGGTTTGACGTGTAACAACGCCAACCTTTCCTAATCCAAAAGAGGAAGGTTTCCGCGCGGCAAATGAACACGCCCAAATGAGGTAATCAGAAGAAATGGAACCAGTAATTACATGTATAAACAGGGGTGCACACAACTTTCTCAGTGAGGTACTCAGATGAGTACCTGGAGTCAGTGTTTGGTACTCCAAAGTTCCCATGAAGCCCTCTATATCGCGAATGTCAACGGGGGGCGAGGGGAGGGGTAGTGGAGTGCAGAGCTTCGTGACCACAGAGCGTGTGAACGTTGTGATCAGCTGTTTTAGCGCAGTGCTGCTGTACAGACCGACGTTAACAGCAGCCCTGTCTGTGCACACGGAAACCGACACTGTCGTCCGGTGATCTAACCGCCTTCTGGGAAAGCTTC
>NW_011358778.1:0-5935 GCF_000735185.1 Notothenia coriiceps | reverse complement strand
AAAATATCAGCAAAGATGTTTTATTGAGAAGATGATCAATACGAGACAGAAGTTTTCAAAACCGTTTATGGTCTCCGGTACTTCCAGTCCAACGCCTACTGCATGCACCGCGTAAGAAAATCGGGCCTTCAAAATAAAAGTTTGAATTTTTTCCACAAAAAATTTTTTTCAATTTTTTTCTTCGCTCACATCTGCGACACACTAGAAACGGGTTCTACCAGTTGAGAACCACTAATCTAGGCTGTTAACATCAATTTTAACTGATACTAAAGAACTCTGTCATTATAATACAAAATAGGAAAAGAACGTTTTAAAACGGGTGTCAAACTCAATTTCATCGCGGGCCACATTAGCATTATGATTGCACTCAAAGGGCCGGTTGTAACTATATAAATATACATATATAATTATATATATATATAAAATAATGTATTATGTTACATTATTGCCTCTGAATTGGATTATTATCGGATAGGGTAATAACTAACTACGTTTGAAAGCAGAAGTCCAGGGCAAATAATTGCAAGTCTCTTCAGTGCGCATGTCACAAAACGAGATGCATTGTGGGACATGTAGTTTATGGGCAACCTGCTTCTGTAAAGTGGCATGTAACCGTATAATAAACGTATTATATTCTTTGCATGCTCTTGCGGGCCGGATTTGGCCACCGGGCCTTGAGATTGACACCCCTGTTTTAAAAACAACGTGTCCATCACAAGTTTCCAGAACTCAAGGGGGGAGTCAACAAATAATACAACAATTTAAAACCAAAGAAAAGCAGAAAGTCCTAATGTTTGAGCAAATGGACCAAGCAAACATTAGATCTTTTTAATTTGATAACCTAAAAGTGATTTGATTCTGGTGAGCACTTTGAAATATAATGTAAGAAACATTTAGATTAGTTTGAAGTGTTGTTATTGTGTTGAGATTGAAGCCAACAGCCTATCGAAGGCTTTCTCCAGCGTCCGTATATTTAAATCTAAAACCTCCCAACCGTGCATATTGCTTGCCATCAAGACATTTTAATTGGCAAACGAGTTTACTCATCTCTCAACACAAGCATATTAACCGTCACATTGCTTACCCAATTAAAGTAATCACATTTCAGTTGAGACACACAAAGCCTCTTGCCTTTATTTAACTATTAGCACCCACAGACTATGGGAACAGACACATAAACAATAAGCCATCATGTCGTAAATTATAATGGAGTCGAGATAATGTTGCAGATGAATCGTTATCAGAGCCGACATTGACCCGAACCTCCTATTAGGACAACAAAACCACAAAGACAATGTCCCGAAAGCAGAAGAAAAATAGTTATTTCTCCGTCATTAAGGAGCTCATTGATTCTTGCTTCAACGCCTGAATCGCTAAGAAATTCATCTTTTCATACAATTGGCCGGAAATCTAATTTCTTCAACGAGGCACTCCAGCTAACGAATAAAAAAGCTTCCCACCAAATCACACACTACTTTTCATATTAAAAGGGGAGAAGACTAAAAACCCCTCGATCCCACTCGGTGATACCACAGGAGAGAAAAAGTAGTCCTCATTACGTAATTGGATGTTTCACTGACCAATCAATCGGCTCACACACCGACGCTGAGAGGCTTCTGGAGTTTTCCACATGCAACTTAAGGATCAGGCCGCGATAAAAAATACATTTTCCAACTTGTAATTCTGTCCCTGTCTTCATTATTCCACCATCTCTTGGTATCTGCCAGGAAAACCTTCTCCTCCAGTGGAATGTTAATATATATGTTGATGATTCATTCTGCACTCGGGGGCGCATAGATGAATGTATTCAATGAAATTAAATATAGGCCAACCCACTCGCATCATATGGAGCTGCAGTGTTGAAGCAATGTTTAAATTGACCCTTAGCCTCCACATCTAATACTGAGTTGATGGTGTTGACTCTACCACCGCTGCGGTTCTGTATACGGAATTAAAACACGTGATTTGACACTGCCTTGCTCAATTTGACTGCATGTTATACAACCTTCCAACTCGTAATTGCTGGGTTTACACTGTCGTCTCTTACAAAGCATGCTCTCATTGATTCTTTACTTGTGCTTTGTTGATCGTTGTACGTTTCATTGATATCGTATGTCCTATTGTTGATTTAATTGATGTTTTAGTACTTGTGATGTGTTGCTTACGTTGTGTATATTGTTGATTTCAATTTTTGACTACTAGTACTTTGTTGCTTATTGTTTGTTTTGACAGTTTAGTACTTAAGATTTGTTTGTTGTTGCTTTATGCATTGTACGTTATTTGTTTCACATATCAATGTTGATTATGTAGACGTTTAGTAATGCTTGCTTGCTTATTTTATGGTTAATTGTTTAATTTATTTGTTTTAATACTTGTTGCTTATTGTTGTTCTATCAACAGTTTAGTATTTAAGATTTGTGTGTTTTATTTGTAAATACATTTCTCATGATTTGTTTATTTTTTGTTTTCGCTTTATGCATTGAATGTTATTTGAATGTTGATTATTTTGAGGTTTAAGTCATTGTCATTTCTTGCTTATTTCATGTTTTATTGATCATTTAACTGATGTTTTAACACTTGGGATTCGTTGTTGGTGATTGTATTGATGTTTTAGTACTAGTGATTTGTTGATTATTGTATATTTTGGACCCCATTCACACGCAAACGCATACGAACCGAATACGATATCAAAAAACTCTTCCGTTCACGAGACCGCTCGTAAGCACTGGAGACGCTGTAGTACATATGCCGGGCCTGTAAGTGGCGCTGTCTTCCGCCACAAAATACACCAAAAGCAGCAAAGAAGACCCCCGAGCATGGTTGCCATGGTTGCCCTTCTGGTTATTCTCTGCGGTGGATTTAGCAACATGTAGTTCATGTAATTCTCCATGTCCACTTGTTGCTGATGGTTGTGGTAGAGGAGCTGTAGATTTTGCACTAACATCTGTAGCATGGTCAGTAGCTAGGGTGGCCATTTCCATAACACCAAAAAGGAGGACACTTTGGGATTATCTTTTAGTTTTTATCCTGGCTTCACAGAATCCTTCACACTNCTCCTCACAGAGAGAAGAGCAAAGAAGAGATATCTGTTTGAATTACTTTAAATTGTGGGTAAGGGTAGATAGCTCCGGTTGTTCTGTGACCTGTCAATCTGATTGACAGGTCACAGAACAACCGGAGCTATCTACCCTTACCCACAATTTAAAGTAATTCAAACAGATATCTCTTCTTTGCTCTTCTCTCTGTGAGGAGCAGCAAGTTCAGCTGTCAGAACAAAGTGAAAAACAAACAATGGCATCAAATATTATTAATATGTCGGGTAGCAAAAGATTTATTTATGTTCTTCTCAGAATGTACCAGAATGCGTAGTTATGTTAGTATTTCTAAAAATCCCCCCAGACCCCCTGCTGGGGTTGGGTTTTCATGTGGGCCTATTTATGTGATACAGTTCATCTTTGATTCCGTCATCTCCATTACATTTTAAAGCATTCTTTAGTTCTGTGAAGGGATATGAGGGATATATGCCCTGTACTTCACTTTAATTAATATTGTATGCTGAAAAGGTTATATATATATTTTACAGCACAATTTTTTGTTGAATAGATTTGAGTGGTTCAAAATTTCGGGTCGCGATGTATTGACAAATTTAAAAAGTGGGTCCCGAGGCCTGACCAGTTGAGATCCACTGGCCTGGATGTTATAAAAGTAAAGTTGTTCTGCATCGTTTTGAGTCAGGATGTGTCTATTTTTTTTATATTGTGGAGATGAAAGAAGGCAGTCTGTGAAACGTGCTTTGTGTGAGATATGAAGGACAAATCTTCGTCAAATATTATGCCATACTACTTATACTTCCACTCCACTGCTTGTATCTGATATCTAGTACCAGTTAATGCAATACACATATTACAAAACATGATTGATCATCCTTTGTCCATAAAAGTACGGAGGAAACCAAAATAAACACCCCAGCATTTTCTATTATATATTTTCTAAGTCAAATATGTGGCAATCTTTCCCAAAAATGTTCCACTTGTAATCAAATGATTAGGGTAGTTAGTTCAAAAATGTCTGGTCAATAAATCACAGCTGCCAATACTTAAGATACTTTTCTTTATTTATACATTTTCCTAAACCTAAATATGTTTATACAGCCCTTTAAAGGTTACCAGACTAATTGTTAATCCCACGGCTATCCTGAACTAACATGTTTCTCTTTCACCTAAAAGTGCCGTTATAGAGCCTTTAAGTTCTTGATGAAAGCTGTTGTATGAGATTTAACCATGACTAGTTTCAATCTTTTTTGTTACCGATTAAACTTCTGTAAATGACCTGCTGGTGTTATTTAAATGTAAAGTTGCCTACCGTAGCTTCAGCAATCAAATATGAACCAAGTGATGAAATGGGAAGTCCTGGAAAGAGCAAAAAGACAACATTTCACCTCATGCTTTTGGATCATAGTCACAATGGCATAATTGGGCGGAAATCAACCCAACCGGCGCCCCTTCGTGAAGTTTGATCCTCACACGCTGTATTTTCTGTATTTCAGGCTCTGTTTGCTATCCGTCGAGTTCTTCTGGCTCAACATGCAGCGTTCCCCGTGTCAGGAGCCGATCTTTACCAAGAACTGTTGAGCTCCACAGCCATCATCTCCACTGGAAACCCCAGGTACAGAAAACTGTTTACACAGAGCAGAGTTCACTTTGTCTAAAGGAAAGGCACAAAATGCTAATCAACCTGGAAATGAGCAGAATAGATTCAACATTCAAGTTACATGTGTGTATTTATACTTCTGCAAAGACCATGTGTTGACAAAAGTTTATACAAATCGTTTTAATGCAGCTGGCTTTCTTCTCTGCAAGTTTTAAACACATTACAAGTATTTTAAATTATAGAGTAAAGTGTTAAAGTCAATTAATATGAAGTGCTAACACCTAAATAAATATCATACATTTTGCCACTGTTGTTATCTTAGATCTACTTTTCTTGTCACTTTATTTTTCAGTGAAACCATCTTCTACTTAAAAGAAAATCTAAATTAATGACTACAGGGGCGAGGGGTAGCTGCGATGTGTTAAAGAGCCTCTTCTATGTAATTAAAAGAACATTCAAGGCTTTTATTTTCATTCGTAAATTAGCTACAGTGTAGTTATGTCTATGAACATCTGACGTCCTCCAACAGTGCAACACAATCAATCAAACAAAATAGTGCCATAAGAGTCTATTTACAATGGATATATAATCTGTAAATTGCAAACAGGTGAATGTTATGGACGTTCTTAGTTCAGGTGCAACAGGGCCCCTTTATTTTTAAGTAAGGGTCAGTACAGAAGAAAGATTTAAGAAATAAAAGATACAGTCAGTAGGATCACTTCAACATTTCACAAACAAAAGTAGGTTGACAACCGAATACCACCAAAAACACAATACAAAGCATGTTTATTGTTCCTTTGATCCCACTCTTCGTTATTTCCCACTTCATGGCGTGTTGAGCCACCCTTTGATTTTTTGTGGCAATAATGTTTTCCAAAATAAATTGTACTTTTAATCTACTCTTCAAACTCATTAAATCAACATTACTCCTTGATTGACTTTTTCAAAATATGTATTTTATCCAGAAGAATAGTTGTGTTTATGAACTGTGTGTGTTCTTCATCTAAAAGCCAGAATAAAATATTAAAGGGTGTAAATGCAAATTCAATATTAATTGTATTAAAGGGGACCTATAATGCAAAATGCACTTTTTGATGTCTTTTATACATAACTATGTGTCCACGGTGTGTCGGGGAACTCACGCAGCGTCAGAAAATAAAACCCTCTCTCTTTTCCTCCGTACCCAAATCTCTAAAAACGGGGAACAACGGAGCTGATCCAGATTTGCGTCCGATATGACGTAATATCTGAAATGTGGACCCACGGCCCAATCAGAAACGTTGCT
>NW_011358777.1:0-1209 GCF_000735185.1 Notothenia coriiceps | reverse complement strand
TGGGACGTCCTTCAAAATGGCGTGTCTTGATCGATTTCCGGGTCAAGTCCCGGAGGAGGGGAAGAGAGGAGTCGAGGAGGGGTATTGGGATGAGGCTTAGAAGCTAACAGCAGCAGTCACTTGACAGAGCCGTCACTCAATGTGACCACGCCCTAATTTATGCAAACACTTTAAGACCTAATATAAATAAAAGGGTCGTGTTGGAAAACAATTCACTCACAGATTCATAATCATGAAGGTGGAATCTAACTATATCGATAATAATATGTATTGCAGCCAGGGGTAGAAACATGTTTTTTTCTGCTGTAAAGTTGGGCATTTTAACATGGGGGTCTATGGAAATTGCTCCTTTCTGCAGTCATCCCCTATCGGCCAATATATGAACTACAGTGTGTGGCACTTCCGTATTGGCGTCCCGGCTCTATCCCACAGTTTGCCGCTTGGTTTTACCCCGTGCTGCTGATGAAACTCTACAATTGGCTCGGCAAAAGTTTGTTGTTGTTTTGTGTCAGTTTTACGTAGCCACTTCCATTCACATTTTTCATCATTGTTCCACAATGTTTATCATCATGAAATTAATATCTATATATTTTATACTGTACTTGCACTGCTTACTGTTTTCATACTTTATATATCTTAGCATATTCATACACACTGTTCATACTGCTCACAGGCTGCTGTGTATATCTAGTGTATTCATACTCCTCACTGTTTATTCATCATTCAATTCATTCTATATTTTATTCTGTAGATTGTGTACATTACTTTTCACTTTACTGCTTTTTGGACTCCTGTTTAGAAGCTAAACTGCATTTCGTTGTCTCAGTACCTGTAATATGTGCAATAACAATAAAGTTTAATCTAATCTTGAGCAGGAACAAATGTAGGCTATTTACTTAGTACATATCTGAAATTAACGATTAAACACATTTGTGCATTCTTTATAAATGCAAACCGAGTCAAGGACACTCCGGAGGTGGCGGTATGCACCTTAAAGTTGTTTGCAATCCGCCAAAAAACCGAGAGAAGAAGAAGAAGAAGAAGAAGCAGAAGCCGACTCCGATCTGTCCGACTTCAGGCGAGCTTTTTGAGACCTCCCCCGGCTGCGATCGGCTATTCTCGTCTACTTTCGAGGCGAGCCGCAGCTCGTCTCAAACAAGCCTAATTAATACAAACAATTTTGTCAGTTAATTTATGTAACCGTAGCTA
>NW_011358776.1:0-5837 GCF_000735185.1 Notothenia coriiceps | reverse complement strand
GAGCCTAGTGGAGAGATAAAAAAAAAAAAAAAGGAGAGATGCTTATTTTTATATACAAACGTATGAAATTCGTGTTTTTTGTTTCATTTTTGTGTTCTCCTGTTTTGTAAGGAATATTTATGTACAGATTCATAATTAAAGTTAACGACCCTGTTTTCCAGGGTTCTTTGAAGTTTTCTAAAAAAAAACAAAGGAATTGAATCCTGATGAAAATGACTATTTAAATTGGTTTTAAACTTACAATACTAACATGGCCTTACCTGTGTTCTTTTTTTAAAGAATGATTGCCAAGAAGCACAAAAACAAAGTCTGACCCTTGGTGAAATTGGTCAAAAGGACACTAAACTGCAGTCCATGTGTGTGGTTCTGTAAAGCATTGTTAATAATGTTACTTTGCGTACTGCAACATCCATGTTATGTGAAGTAATCTTTCACAGTAACTCGATAGCAGTGCTCAGATTTCTTGCATACACTTTTTCCCTCATTGTGTATAACATACGTTATGTCTTTTAATCATTTGACAGTAGTAGCA
Organism: Notothenia coriiceps; assembly: GCF_000735185.1. Classification (NCBI taxonomy): domain Eukaryota; kingdom Metazoa; phylum Chordata; class Actinopteri; order Perciformes; family Nototheniidae; genus Notothenia; species Notothenia coriiceps. The sequence goes on along the minus strand of NW_011358776.1, from coordinate 5,305 downwards.
AACTTTCTAAAATGCACAATCCAGAACACTATGCTAACCACACAATCACAAGGGTCTGAGTAACCACAGTGAGGTCTGAGCTCCATCGACAAGAAGCAGTGGACTTTTTGCACGCGTTAAACTTTTATTTATGTACATGTAGATGCTGTGCTGAAAACAGAGCAGGTGTTAAGTTGAGCGCCGGCCTGAGGGATGCTGTGGCCCTCTGCCACTACAATCAAATGTAGTGGCAGAGGGCTCCACATCTCTATCAATATGTTGATATTACTTCACAAATAGGGTGCCTCTTGTTTGAAAATCTGTACAACAATTGTCTGTCAATAGCTGCAGTATCTGGTTCATTTCCTCTTGTAAAGTTGAGGCCTGGAATGGTTATTGGTGCAGCTGAGGGTGGGGGGACACTGGGTGGGCTCTCGTCGAGCTCTCGGTTCCTCACTTGCTTTTTATGAAGCGTTGTTCACTTTTCTCTTGTCTGTTTTGCCTTAGAGCTTTCTATTTTGGAATAAACGATGCCTAACTCTCTGCTGTTCCCCGTCTCTCTGTTCCTTAAACGTTGCCTCCACACAGGGTATGTGCGGATTAAACCCTCTGCCATTCTGCTGTCATTGTTTATCTCTGTAGTCCTGTCATTTGGAATCATCCAAACTGAGTAATCACATGGTGCTTCAGTTGTCTGTGCTCAGAGCTGGAGAGTTAGAATCCTCTTCTCTCTGAAAGACAATGTGGAAAATAACAGTTGAACACAATGGACACTGAAACAAGTCACAGTAATGATCTAGTTATGACAACTGACACCATCTGAGTCCTTTAAAACAATTCTTTACAAATTGTTATGGCCAAGCGTGGTTCATTAATTTTCAACTTTTGTAAAACTTACAAATACAGTATACTAATGTAGTGAAACGGATGCATAAGGTTATTTCCATGACAATTAAAACCATTGCATAGAATTCACTCAGTGATTTACATTTGTTTGCATGTGGTCTGAGAGATGCTGTACATGGAAACAAGCCCAGTTTAATTGATTAACATTACAAATTCTTAAAGGTGAAAGGAACTTGGTGTCAAGTGTAGCATTTCAAAGCTTTTATGATATAAAGATAGCTGCTGTACTCGGATTCCACAAGGAGGAGAACCAGCTGTTGGTCAGACATCTCACAACAAAGTCCCCAACAGCTGTGCAGAGGTCAGCTGAACAAACAGGGGCCTTCTTAAATTCCCCTCTGTCAGAACAACCTGATAGCCATATTAACCAGGCCGCCGCCACCACTCCTAACACCCCAACACTGTCCTGCAGGGTGGTGTTCAGTCAAGATGTCCATTGTTCTTGCTATTTTAAGTAGGAATAATTTCAAGCAAAAAAACATGGCTGATTCAGCGATAACATAAAGGTAAGCTCTGTTCACAACTGAAAAAAATGCACTAAGAATTCAGTGGAGTGGAGACGTGCAGCAGAGCCGTAATGCAGCAGGCTCCAGAGCTAATGCTAACCTGACATCCTCACAGGCTCCAGAGCTAATGCTAACCTGACATCCTCACAGGCTCCAGAGCTAATGCTAACCTGACATCCTCACAGGCTCCAGAGCTAATGTCCTCGTATACCAGCCGCTCTGAAACAAGCAACTAAAGTGAGTCCAGCAGTAATTTATGATATTTTTGACAACTCTGTTTATACTATAATGACATGTTGTTAAACTATGGTGTGTGTCCTGCAGAAATATGGTGACCATATGGTGAATCTTCTTCAGTAGGCCTACTAGCTTTCCAAAGGCCAAACATACTAAAACAGGACACAGCTTGCCATGTGCTGACCTCCATCTGTTGGCGGATCCAGCTGAGCGACTGTGTGATGCTGGTGTAAACGCCCGGTTTGTTCCTCATAGCGCATCCAATCCCCCAGCTGGTTGCACCAACCAGCTTCCATACAGAGTCCTGACAGGCCAGAGGACCTCCACTGTCGCCCTGAACACACACACACTTTTTGGGTTCTTTTTTTGAAATTACAGATTTTATTTCTATGGAGATTTTAGACTTTTAGTATTATTGGTAAAATAAACCTATAATGACATTTGATTTCACAGCTCCTGTAGTTTCTGTGTTATTCTGTAGAAATGAACTCTGAAATCACAATGGGGTTTAATGCTTCAAAGAACCCCGGGCCCCTTCTCACTTCGGTTAAATGGATTCCTTGCGTCCCTCACTTGCGTAGTTTCCCTGCGTTTAGTCCCTCCCACCAAGGAAGCATGGAGAGACGCAAGGAAACCACGAGAAGCAGGGAAATTAGTTTTAAGAGCAATGGGACGTCGTATGGTCGTTTCCTCTGGAGCGTCACGTGAAGCGACGTCCGTTTGTGATGACGCTGATCGTCTGACAGCAGCCAGCTCTGTCCCCGTTATTTCCACAAACACCCCCGCCTCTGTTAGTACACATTTACTGACACAAAAATGTGTATCATCTGTTGTAGACCCAAATACATTTAATAAAATAAGAACTAATTCTCAAAAAAGATAAACGCCATTCTTAAAATGTATAAACGAAAAAAGCGATCATGAAAATGTTTCCAATAAATGAATAAAATGATTTTTGACCACTTTGTTGTTCAGATATATCACATATTTGAAACTAAATTATACATTAATTGAAACAAAACACGGTATAAACTGAGGAGTGACTCCCTTGAGGTTCATGTATTTTCTTCACTCTGCTGGGAAACTGCTCTCATGTCAAGAAGCATCAGATCAGTGCATGCGCTGCATCGTCCAATCAGTGAGCGATACACAGTAAGGGGGCGGGGCGAGTGTCTGAGGATTTCATCGAAGGATGGTCTGGTGGTTCCTCGGTTATAGCTCCTCCATTATCGCTCCTCGCTCCTCCGGCAAAAATAAGGCCATTGGGACGCTACTCAAGATGGCGCAGACAAATCAACTTCCGGTGAGACCGAGACCGAGGAGCGAGGAAATGAAAAATAAGAGAAGTGAGAAGGGCCCCATGTGTACCTGGCAGGAGTCAGTTCCTCCCTCCAGGTATCCTGCACACAGCATCCAGGAGGAGATGAAGCCCTGGTAAACCTCCGGCTGGTTGCAGGTCTTCGTGGAGAGCAGCGGCACCATGGCAGAACGCAGAACCACACTGGTCTCTCCTGGAAGAAAAAAACTATTTCAAGCATGTATGTATCGGAGAGTGCAGGAACACTAGCGTTATTACATTACACCTGGCGGAATGTTACAACATTCAAAAAGCTGCAGATGAAATAATATAATCAAAGTCCTGTTCAGACTCACCTTCATCCTCAGTGGCTCCCCATCCAGAGATCCAGCACATGGTGCCCTCCTCAAACTCCTCCCCATGGTTTGGAAGGCAGATGGGCTCCACAAAGCCTACAGAGCAATCTATAATGAACTACTTATCCCAGACACCTTTCACCAACAGGACCAACCTCTATCAATCAATCATCCAGCTAATGTGTAATTACACCCACATCCTGTTTTCGTGTGGTAGCTGTTTGGACAGAAATGACACAACATCAGTTTCGGAGATACAACTCCGTCAGGGGAAGAAGTGAAAAAGGTGAGGACAAATAGATGAGAGCCGACACTCAGACCTCAGACAACTGAAAGGCCTACAATTATTGACACTGTCAGAAGGCTAGAAACCGGAGAGAGGTGGGAGATAGCAGTCACCTCACAAGACTGAGAGACTGAAGGGAGGTAAAGGTGCGTTTCATTTCAACTTGGAAGTACAAAATCTGAGCTTAGTGGTTTTTGTTAGCCATGTAGCCACTTTCGACTCCAACAAAACCATCAAGAGGACACAGATGACACAGCTGTGGTGGTCCTGATCACAGATTGCTAGGCCAAGCTGAAAGAAGTAGAACAGCAACATAGTCCAAAACGTCCACAAGACTAAGGAGCTGATCGTGGCCTTGGGGAAGAAAGAAGAAAGCCCCCCTTCAAATCCACTGACTCGCTGGGGACTGGTTTACCTCAGACGCTTGAGGAAATTCCAGCTATCCTCTCAAATGCTTAAGAATGTCCACTCCTGACAGGGAACAGTGGTGGTGTAACATCAGGAAACACGGTAAGGTGCTCTAACCTGCCTAAGGCATATTAAACAGCAGACGCTGCAACAATAAGCCTTGGAAAATCATTAAGGATCCCAGCCACTTCAATCATGGACATTTCTCCCTGCGAAGATCTGAAAGATTCAGATTACGCCAGGCCAGCTCTGAGAGGCTCAGCACGATTGAGATCTGGAGCTATACATGATGTAATGAACACATGAACATAGAGCAGGATTAGGATCTAGAGCTATACATGATGTAATGAACACATGAACATAGAGCAGGATTAGGATCTGGAGCTATAGGCCTACATGATATAATGAACACATGAGCAGGATTGAGAAAGAGAATGAGGTCATGAAAAAGCCGTTAAAATCAGTAGCGTGGCAGGGGGAAAAAATTAGGGGAAGCCAATAATACGTTCTTTCTTTTGGGGTGGGGGGGGTGTGGTGGTCAATGTAATAACGTAACCAGATGAGTGATTACAGCGCCCGGTATCATTTTACACACATTTGTATCATACAGATGCAGGACTTACACACGCCTGTTATCTATGGCGTTATATTTGTGCCTCTATCCTGAGCACGCAATGAAACATGTTGAGCCTAGAAAATGCGATTGAGCATTTGAACATTTTTGAGCACAGAGAAATATATTTTCTCTCATAAAACTCCTGCTCCGTGCGCAAGCAGACCGCTGCACGCGCTCTCTCTCCCTCGCTCGCTCGCCCTCTCCACCCTGTGCGCGCTCAGCTTTGCCTGCCTGCTCGCTCAAGTTGTCACAGCGTTACAAATGTGCCACGAAACCAACCAATCGGAGAACTCGAGAAGGCCAATTCTGATTGGCTGGTCCAGCATGTAGAGAGAAGAGTTGCGACAGCGGAAGTCCAAAATGCTTGATTGTCACGTGGTTCAGAGAGACTCAGAAAGTTCCTGGAAGTTTGTGGCGGGCCATTTGAATCAAGATTTGAATGCATTGAAAAGAGGATAGAAATGCAATTTTTGGTAGTTATTGGTCAATAAAGGTTTTGATTTGCAATATGTATACAACATCTCGATATGTGTATGTAGTTACATCAATGTGTTTTTTTTTTTTTTTTTAAAGTAAAATGTGCTCATATTTGAGGATTAAGACAAAATAATAAGTACTTTATTGATACTGTTAGCAATTCTTGAACCCAGAGAGCAGGAGAGACTGAAAAGAGTCAAGGGAAGCTTATAAAAGTTAACAGCATTTAATTACACA
>NW_011358775.1:0-3543 GCF_000735185.1 Notothenia coriiceps | reverse complement strand
CCCAAAGATTCACCAGCTTAAATGCAACTGTGAACATGTTTGAGGCAATTCACCCCAAACACTGACTACTACAAGCAAAGGATGAGGATTTACGCCAAGCTGCCCAGCGGCTTAGAGAGCACTACAGTCGGGACATCGCCGCCAGCTTCCCTGGCCAGCTGCTTTCTTTCAGAACCTGTTTCAGGGCCAAATACAAAAACTAAATCTGTCGCGATCTGGTAAAAATGCTCATGTTTACAACCCAGCAGTAACTACATTCAGTGAGGTTTGCACAGCCTTCATCTTATTTCTGACTCTTCCTGTCACCGTGGCAATCGCCGAGCGCTCTTTCTCCAAATTAAAACTCATCAAAAACTATTTGAGGAGCACGATGGGACAGGAGAGACTGAGTGGACTGGCCTTGCTGTCCATCGAAAGTGACCGAGCCAAGAAATTGGACATACAGCGGATTGTGGACGAGTTCGCGGAGCGCAAGGCTTACCGAGTGCCCTTAAAGTAGTGGTGAGTACACTTCAAATTTAGTTTGGACAGTAGCCTACTTGTACGTGAATGTATGGGCCGCCGTGCCAATTTTACACTGCTGTGCTCTCATGGTGGCGGCTGGCTGTCCATGGTGAATGGTGTGTCAGAAATGTAGTCATTTTATTAGGCTATATTTTCGTTGTCCTTGTGGTTTGTAGGACTTTATGTCATGTTATATCATTATTATCTCTGATATATATTTCGTTTCTATACCCTTTGCAGAAACGAAATCTTAAATATTACACCTTTTCTTTAGTTACTTTTCTTTCAAACATTGTTTTAAATTGTAATCTTACTGACTGAGCGACTTTTTACGCACGAGCGTCAGATTACCACCCCGGACTCCCGATATTTTTGTCAAGCTTTATTGGGTTTAAAGGGCCCGGTCATGTGACCCCGCCCCCCGGCCCGGGTTTGATATGTGCCGCCAGTGGGTGCAACGTTTATCATCTATGAATTCCAATATTTTCACAGTCGCCCCCAAACACTTTAAATAACTTTACAACCGGTGAAAGTTGTCTTTGCTCATCTTCAAAATGCTATTAAGCTTACTTGTGAACATCGGATAATCAGGGTTTTCAGAAGTTGAACTTTGTTGGCTTCTTGCTACACTGAGCAGCTTTATACTAAATAAAAGCTACACTGCTACACTGAGTAGATTTTATTAAAAAATAAGCCCTGCTGCATCCATTTCTAGGTTTCTCTAGAGTCTAAAAATGACAGCACCATGTGTGAAATAAAGTTGATATCAGGACAGCTGCACATATTGAGACATACACATTCCTTCACTTTTCCTACATCCCCATGCACACCAGTATCTGTCCTGGTGAGAGTATGACATCATATTAGCTGACCAGAAAACTATCTCTGACATTCAAAGTCTACATGATTCAGAGTTTCCTAAAGTTCAGCCTTCAGGCTAGCTACACACGGTGTTAGCTTTTGACTTTGACTCTGGACTTTACAGTGCCCTCCAGAATTGTTGGCACCCCTTTAGAAAAATGAGCAAAACAAGATGCAAAAAATGTCTTTATTGGTTTTCGTCATGATATTTAATTCAAATTATTAACAAAAATGTAACTTTTAATTAAGGCAACATAATTGAAAGAAACATTACATTCTTAACATGAAACAAATATTTGTCTCAAAAATATGTGTGCTCCAATTATTGGCACCCCTTCATTTTATATTTTGTGCAGTCTCCTTTTTACCAGGATTACAGCTCTGAGTGTTCTCCTGTAATGCTGATGAGGTGAACACATGGCATCTGAGACCATTCTTCCATACAGAATCTCTCCAGATCCTTCAGATTCCGAGGTTGACGCTTGTGGACCTCTTCAGCTCATCCCACAAATGCTCTATGGGATTTAGGTCCGGGGACTGTGATGGCCATTGCAAAACCTTTATTCTGTGGTCTGTAAACAATTTTTGTTTAGATTTTGAGGTGTGCTTCGGATCATTGTCCTGCTTGAAGGTCCAACCACGGCCCAGTTTCATTCCATTTCAAAATGCTGTTTGACGCTTGGTGTAAACTTTTCGTTCGATTCCTGTTTTGAATAGTGTACCGTCGATGGGTTTCAGTTTCATTCCATTTCAAAATGCTGTTTGACGCTTGGTGTAAACTTTGCGCACAGCCACTCCAACATCCAATCACAGAGCTTGAGGACAAATCACGGGGTTTGTCAAGCAAAGCACATGGTGTAGTCCCAAACGATAGCTGAGGATTCTGGGTAGTGTAGTGTCTTCGGCCTAATCCTAACATCTGAACAAATATTTGTTTCTCCGAATCGAAGGGGAAAATTACAAAAGCATCGTACACAATTTAAACCAATCAATGTTGTCTAATTAACAAGGATAGAAAAAAACACTACACTGTTTTGTCGTGTAGTTACACTTCGAAACGCATGAGGGCGCTGTAGGACATAGTTGTGGAATGTAGTTCTGAACATGAGCCCGCCCCGCTCAACCTTCTGAGCCAATCACAGCGCGATAATGACCTGCCTTCCGTTTCAACCATACTCCTTCCGTTGCCACTATACTTTCTCTCACACATACATGCATTCTTCTCTTGCATACATATATTGTCTTCATACATACATACGTTATTCTCTTGCATACATATATTGTCTTCATACATACATACATTCTTCTCTTGCATACATATTGGTTTAAATTGTGTGCAATGCTTTTGTATTTTTCCCCTTCGATTCGGAGAAACAAATATTTTTTCGGAGTAAAGGATGGCAGAAGACACTACACTACCCAGAATCCCCAGCTATCGTTTAGGACTACACCATGTGCTCTGTTTGAAGCTCTGTGATTGGTTGACCTCCAACTGCATTCCATATGTAAAAGATAAAATCATACTTTATTCAGCAGTGCTTGCTTTACTCTTTGAAAGTCATCACATGAATGCATTGTAATAAATGGTTCGGCTGCATTAAATATTACACATCTGTCGTAGTTCTTTATTTTATTTATCTACAGAGATCGGGCTCAGAATAGACCGAAAACTATTCTTTTACCGTTCAGTTTGAATTTCACAATAAAGTTAGTAGTAATAGTTTGTTTTGATATTGTTGTTTTTTATTAACTACTAGACCGCTGGGTCATGTTAAGACCATCTTTTCTGTGTTGCTGTGGGTTTTTTCCATCGCTTTTGTGTTACAAATATAAAAAAAATAACTAAATATATCCGTCGTAAACTAAACCAGAAACAGCAGTATATTTTATTTTGTTAACACTGTAAACTTGACAGCTTTTTAACCCAAACCACCTACTGGTTAAAGCACGTTATTACACGTTTAGAGTAATGCAATGCAGGTAGATTGTGTTGCTTTTTAATGACTGTTTAAAATGCCTTTTTCTTAATGTCTTTTATTATTATTAACTACTTGTTTCTTGTTGCTAGGGACGCTGCTATCGATATTGTGTTTCGCAACATGTTCTCTATCTATGGCACGTCTCTACTGGGAGTTTTAGTTTTAAAAGACGTTTTCGTATTTCCCATAATAAGAAGTT
>NW_011358774.1:0-2294 GCF_000735185.1 Notothenia coriiceps | reverse complement strand
CAAGTTTGAATCCTGCAAGCCACAAGGGTTTGGATAAAGTACAGAAGAACAGAAAATAACATGCCTTTCATTTGAAATGCATAAGACTGAGGTGAACCAGTGGCAGCTGTTGGAGAATCATGACGTTTTCGTACTTTACTTCAGACATTGTATCAGAATTGATCAGATTCATATGTTTTTTGGTGAACTTCTAAGCTGTTTAGTTCAGCCTGACTGTCCCGAGGCAGAGTTTAATACTCTGTAGACAAACATCTGCATCACAGGTATCTGATTATTCTGTCTGGTTACTATAAAGGAATCAACACCCTTCAGCCAATCAGAGGAAGCAAGAGTTTTTCAGGGGGATTGGTATACAATAACAAATCCTAAATACATTGTATTATGTAAGTGTATACCCTGTTTTTATTAGATGATTTAGAACCAGCTCTACTTACCTTTACCGCAACATTTGGCGTTTGGACCAGGCTTGGCTGCAACGTTAAACTCACAGCATATATCATTGAGTTTGTTGTAGGCCTTCAGTCCACAGCAAGATGACACCTTTTGACTAAGACCCTTTGTAACAGCTGTAAAAAAAAACAGGTCAGGTTCAAAGAGAGGACAACAGATTCAAATCAGGCTATAGAGTGCTGGAAAACAGATAACCCTATAAATAAAGGCTATTTTTCTTTAGATGAGTCAGAAGGCACAGTAATGCTATAATGAGTAGCAATGTTAGAAATAGCGATGCTGTCACTACTGTGATAGTGATCAAAGGAGGAATGCACATTCAGTTACCAGTTTCAAAGCTTATTGAATAAAGTATTAGAAATACAGTTAAATTAAACCCTCTTTCAGTGTTAAAAACAATCTGAAAATGTTTCACTTCATGAGGGTAGAATATTGTGCTGGACTGTTGTTTTAGACTACTTTTACCATGTGTAACTAGCAATTCAGAATATATTGTGGTAAGTATGCCGATTTTATAATGGAGGAGATAAACCTATTCAAACAAGAAATAAAAGGTAACATGTACTTTTAAGACCTTTGTCATCATTATTAATTTTTGTGAATTGTGTTTTTTTCTCAAGTGTTCATCTGCCTGACCTTTGACATTTTAGTTTCAATAATAAAATCATCATACCACAACAGTAGGGGATTTCATTCAGCGTGCAGGTCTAGACAAAGGGTCTGTTAGTCAGTTCTCCCAGTATAAGCATTTTTACATTGCTTTTTTGTATTAACAGTGGCAGTGGTTATGACGCAATCGTTATGTTGGCTCATTGCGCATTTTTCCATTAGAGTCAGCAATAACATTTGATGCTATCTGAAAAAGAGCAACAAGGTTGAAGAGTACCATTTGACCATTTGAAGCTTTAAGGTATCTCTAAAGATTATTATATTCCTTCTTCTCATACTAAAGTATAGTCTCTATTTTCTTGTTAAAGTCATATATCTAACATTGGAAGTTCTTGCTAGTCTAACAAAAATGGGTGAGAATTACCTGTTTTGTTATGTCCATTGTCTACTTCACAACACGTGGCTTCTTCAGGGTTGAAAGCCTGCCCTCTACAGCACAGCCCTGCCCCTGTACAAACTTGATTCCCACAGCATTCAGCCTTGCCGATGTCATTACTTAGTTTCTCACAGTTTGTCCTGAAAGACAGTCATTGGTATTGCATTAGCAACACAGTTATTATGTAGGAAATACAGTTATTTTACATTTAAAGAGCAACTTCCAGGTTAAAGACACCTGTGAATAAATGTGTAGGAAAATGATGAATACATTAGATTTTCCAAAAAATATACAGAAATATACACTACAGTGAAATCTGGCGTCGTTTTTGTAAGAAATGTTCACTTCCGCATAAAAAAGCATCGGCACGTGATCTCCCGCGTGTGACGTAACACGGGGGACACAAGGGGGAGAGCGGCCGGTGTAACGTATTAATAAACATGGATCCCAATGCTAGTTTCGACACAGAAGACACAGAAGAAGTTGAACATGAATATTCGAATGCATGTGACGGACCACAACCTTATAATTATGAGCCTGTTAGGCGTCCAAGAGACCAGGAGCAGCCAAGGATTAGAAGAAATAACGGCCATCGGAGAGAAATTGAGCTGTGGTGTGAGGAGAACCAGTGGAGAACTGGGCAGCTATCTTGGTGAGTGACCGGCGTTAGCTACAGAATGTTAGCTAACGTCACATCACAACATTGTAAAGTTAGCTATCATATATCAGGCTATAACTAAAGTAGCATTGATAATATAGTAACGTTACTGGCAGGACTGTTGATACTGATCCATAACAG
>NW_011358773.1:0-2205 GCF_000735185.1 Notothenia coriiceps | reverse complement strand
TTTTCATATAAATAGTCAAAGAAAACGCCCCTTTCATTTTATCATTTTGACTGACTGCATGGAGAAGATAGCAGGAAATGACGACAGAACAGCTAAAAAAGACATCTCACACCGTGTCAGAAATTGTTATTTTTGGGAGGTCAAGATAAATCATATTGTTTGGTGGATGCAGTTTGAACCAGAGTAGCAGCATGGAGGTCGGATCGTCACCAAAATAAATAAATAAGTGGTCCGAAAAAGGTTCATGACAAAAAAAATACACAAAGCCTTCCTCAGGCAGTGTGTTTGTAAAGGAAATACAACTAATGTGTTGTGTTATATTAGCTGTACAATTTACCACATATGGTGTTCTTAGTTTCCATACCTCCTGTGTTTTACGAGCGACTTATCAAGTCTTAGCAAACGGCATAAAACATGATTAAACATGATAGTATATAAAACCATGCTCGTATACAACCTATAGAAAAGCAAAACGGCGTCAGTTTAGACGTAATTCTGTCCTCCTGCTTACCACATCATTTATGAGAAAACATTTCATAACATTAACACAACATATTCGAGGTGGTTTTAAATAACATATCCGTATTTATTTATTTCTCCAAGTTATGTTTTTGTGTGCACTGAGGAGTCTCAAACAGGCGTTTGTTTAATCATTTTAAGATTGGCTTTGATCAATGTTTGAAAAATGAATTCTTCATATATGATAAATGAGAGGTAACCTTTTATTTATGGTATTATTTCCACATATTTCTCTCCATTCTTTCTTCTGCCAACGGTGTCGCAGTTTCTCGTCTTTCCCGTTTTTGTGCTTAGTGCATACGCATGGGTTAGAATTTGCGTGGAGGACCGCACGTTTTCCCGTCAAGTTAGTATTTTATAAATCGCAAACATTGCGTACACCATTTTTTGAGCGTATATCCCTTTATAAATGAGGCCCCTGGGCTGAATCCTGCCTAGGAGTCTAGTGCTAGGAAGTGGGTAGCTATTGCACAGTGCCCAGTGAGCAATGGGGGGGAAGCGGATGTCCAGCGCCTTGCTCAAGGGCACCACGGCAGGGTCGAGGAGGTGGACTGGGACCTCTCCAAGTAGCAGTCCACACTCCATATTTAGGTCTGGTCGGGGAGTTGAATCGGCAACCCTACGGCTCACAGTCCAAGCCCCTACTGACTGAGCCACTGCCGGACATACATTCACACACCATGCCATCTAATCATAAAATCTTCTAGTGTCTTAACTTGAGCTTTTTGTCCTGCAGAAGAGAAGACTTTTATTGGGATACTGATGGCCGTCCGTTTCAAGTCCTCGAACTGACCAAGTAGTAAGTATGGCAGATGCCCTTAAGCCAGTCACCAGACCCCAACACTATACACCCCGACATTATATATATAATAGCTGCCCACTGCTTCTAATACCAGGTTGGTTTAAATACAGAGTCTGCATTTCACTGTGTGCGGTGCTCCATGACGATGAAAAGAGCATTCAAAATCTTCCATTTCCACACAATGTTTGCTTCTCAAGTTGCTTTTTGAACCGTAAACAATACAGGAACAAAACGGCGTCTTAGCCTGGGTATTAACTGGCTAAACTGAACAATTGGTCTTCATCCCCAGAGGCTTATTATCAACAGACTATCAAGGCTGATGGGTTCCCAGATTGCAAAGTCATTGACACAAAAATTGAAGAGTTTAAATCAACAAGTGCTTTAAAACTGTGAAGATGCAGAGAATCTTTGTAAGCGTTGTCTTGTCCAAATGATAATAGGGTGCTGCTTTGTTTGTTCAGTAGATCAAGTCAACTGAATGTGCGTAAATTGAATATAACTGCAGTTTAGTGTTATTTGTGTTTGTTTGAATAAATCATCAGACATCTAATCAGAGAGCAAAGAATAGCTGTAATGTGTGTATTTTTTCGTACTTTTGGACCCGAAAGCTGAATTTTGAATAGCTATAGGTCCCTAAACAACTGTTAAAATCAATTGTTCTCAAACAATGAAATCACATGAATCTTTAATTTCCACTACGTTTTTCAAACCATACTAACCCAGCTTTGTTATGGAATTAATGATGTAATTAAAATTTGAATCAAAAAGAGTTGAACTTTGGTTTTCAAAGAGATTCAAAAATAGCTGCATAACATAACTGTTCAATACAATAGAGCAGTGCTTCTCAAACTTTTTTTAGTATTGTACCCCCTTTGAAATATTTT
>NW_011358772.1:0-4074 GCF_000735185.1 Notothenia coriiceps | reverse complement strand
ATAGCAATGAAAACATTAAATGCTTTGACAATAAATATATACAGAAAATTCATCTGTGGAAGCCGCGGCGCTGTAAAAATCAAATCATCTGAGCCAGCCCGGCTAAAACAACTGGATGGCCTACCTGCCTGTCAGCCTTCCACCTGTGCACAAACTTAGATTTTTTTCAGTTGTGTACTTTCAAAAGTTTCAAATTCTACCGCACTCGAGCTGGTTTCTCCATTCTTACCTTACCTTTAAATGGGATTGCTACCACTCACAAATATGATGCTACAGCTACAAGGTGATTAGCTTAGCTTAGCCTAGCATAAAGCAAACCTAAGGGGGGCACAGTTAGCACATTACCTCCTGTAAAACTGAATTACCATCCTAAAGTTTTTAACGTATATATTTAAAAAGAGGTAGCCTATATTAATTAGCTTTAGAGACAGTGGTGTGATGTTTTACTTTGGACAGAGCTAAGCTAGCTGTAGTGTACACATGTTTCCATTAGGCTAAATGAAGCCAACTGACTGCTAGCTTTAGCTTCATAATTAGCTTACAGACATGAGTGGTGTCACTTTCGTCTAACTTTAGACAAGGGGGAAAAAACATGTTGTGAACTGTTTCTTGAAGTTAAAGTCTCTTTCTTTCTATTTTAGTTCTGGAAAATTATGCTACATCCCAATACGTATATTTAGATTCAATACACATCAAACTGCAACTTCAGTAATATGCAAGAGCCAACACGAGTGATTGTCAGTTCCACTAACCTGCTCATCATCTGCAGGATTTAAACTTTATTAGATAAACAATAAAACACTGTTTCCTGCGATCAAGACGGAGGGAGGCACCTTGAAGTCTCACAAGGTTGAGCGTCAGAAGGGATAATCAGGTATCTTTAGCACGTTTTCTCCACCTCCAGACACCCAAAATAGGTGACCACCCAATTCTCCTGGGCACTGACCAACCCAACAAAACATCACCAAATAAAATCTTTACAAGGACCTCCTGGCATGCTGCTGATTTCATTTTAGAACCCTAATGAGCACAATGCCTTATGCATCTTAAAAAAAGTATATTCTTTCCCAACAGATTTCACCCTCCCTATGTTCTCTCCTCTCTTTTGGTGGTGAGGTTTTTCTAAACATCCCCACTGGCTTCTAAAAACAAAACACCCAGAATTGAAAATTATGCCGCATTATGTAATTGTGGGCTCGTGCTAAAAAAACACACACATCTTGGGTGTAATGTGTACTTGTGTTGAATTAACTTTCTACTGTTTCATTCAAAGAAAGGGTGTGAAGCAGCTAGAGAGCCACACTGGCACCAGGTTTTTTTTTCTTAATGAAGCTCGACTGACTATTGCCTTTCACACTTTTGGCTAAACCAATCAGATGTTGCCATTATCTTCATGAGCCAGCCATATCTTTGCTGTCAAACAGTTTTCCACTCTGCTGCTCTCATTTGAGATTTCAGTGTGAATGATCACTCTCAGCTCAGGTTCCTTCCACCATCAGAAGCCACGCCCGAGGTCACATCCAGATCTTCAGTGTGCCTGACTCAGGGAATATATCTGTACAACTACTCACATACTGTAGAACCAGCCCCCTAAAATTGATTATATATCAAATATATAATATATGCACCAAAAAAGAATCCTTGGTTCAGATGTGCAAATCAAAGGCTAAAACTACCCTGTCCTGCACCAGGCCACGTCATATCATCATGACCGATGAGTTTGTGCACATAAGACCACAGTGTTTCAAAGTCACTAAGTACAATTAATCCAGTAAATAACTTAAGCACAATTTTTAGGGAGTTGTATTATAATTTTTAAAGTAACATTTCCTGCCCCTGTAAACTCTTTAGCTGTTGTACTTTTTACCAATCTGCACGTATTCGATGCTTTAAGTTACTTGAAGATTCTGATTATAATTACAAAATGATTAACAAACAATTAGGATGAATGTCCGCAATAAAGATTTTACTTGGCTGATATTTTGTTGAAATTCACAAGCTACCAAGTAGTAATTATAATAAAAAGCTGCAACATAAAAAAATTATGTGCATTAATAATGCATCAATAATCATAATTCAATAATACGATAACAAATTTTCTAAAACGTGACATTTTGTGTTTATTTCTATATATATTTTTGATCTTTGCTAGCACTTCGTTACTTTTACTTTAAGTAAAATTGTCAATGCAATACTTTTTTCATCACATACTTTTTTATCTGCAACTTTTAATTTAGTAAAAGAGTACTTTCTCCACACAATAAAAGACTCAAGTGATGTTTCTATTGAAGAGAGTCGGAGGCAAAATAATTTCACATGCAGATTTGTCTTTATTGAAAAGCAGAACATGCAGTATAAAGTGAAACAGGGCCTTAATACTCAATCATTCATTAACATTGTTCTTGAAATGATTTGATTAGTTTTTATTGACAGAGTTAAATAATATAATTAATTTAGCCTTGATACTTACAGTATATATTTTCATTATTATTACTGTTATATATTAATCACATTGTTTTATATAGAGAAATGTAGAGAGAAAATATTTTTACCAAATGATTTAACAAACATAAATGGACTCTGCTTTCTACTTCAGTGAGTGTTCAGAACTCTCTGCCTTTACTGATAGAAACACAGGTACTCAGTGCAGCCATTGTTGCACTCATTGAGATTTCTCTCGATAACGGTGACACCATGCTTCTCATAATCTTTAACCAAATCTGTGTTGAGCAGCAGGGCGATGCTCTTAATGGGTTGGTTGGATCCCTCTTTCTTGTACCACATGTACACTGGTTTACCTCCGGTCCCCTCGTTCAGGTTAACACTCACTGGATGGTACTGTTGCTGCTGATAGCTCTGATGCTGACTATCATTGATGGAGACTTGCAGATCTTTGAGTGCCTTCTCGGGGTCCGTGGTCCGACGGTACCAGATGAAGACATAGGCTCCATCTGCACCTCTGTTAGTATCTTCATCCATACGGATGTAGCCATCGCGAAAGTAGTCGGTGTCTAATCCGTAGGAATCAGTGGCAGTGATATCACAGATGTAGGTTTGTTTCTCTCTCTTCAGCCACAAGTGGATCCAGTTACCACCAGCCACGCGGTTCAGATCACAGGACACTCTCTCATAACCAACACCAAACTTTGGAGCTTCATTGTGTGGATCCGCAGTGACAGTGATTTCCACTATGGGAGTATCAAACTCTCCGGTCCCTTTGGAGTACCAAAGGTAGAGGTTATTACCTCCTGCTCCAGCATTGAGATCTTTGTAGATCTGTGTGTACCCTGCTTCGATCAAACCTTTAGCCATATTTTCGTTGAAGGAAACTTGAACCTTTGTGATCGGCTCTGATCCATGTTTGTACCAAAGATAGATGGCATTTCCTCTTGGTCCTTTGTTCAGATCGACATTGATTTTGTTGAAGCTTTCTGATTGGTAGAATTGCTCCTCAGCTGGATTCAGGGACACTTGAAGATCTGTGATGTATGCCTTTGTGATGTGTTTGGCCATTGTGGTAAACTGCAATCAAATGACACATCATGATTAAATACAAAGCACAAGTTATATGCATTCATTTTCCTGTTCAGGTGAGCTCCCATTTGAATAATAGAAAAATTATAAATTATTAAACATTGATCACCATAATGACATAAAAATTACATTTCCTTTTAATTCTGCATTCTGAAGACAGTCAATCTGGTAAAGTAAGTCACACACGTATTATATTGATGAACACTTACGTGTCTGCTGACAGTGAATGATAGGCTGTAAGAAGTCAACTGATCTGCTGAAGTCTGTTGTACTTACCACAGGTCAGCTGCCTTTATATAGAGAACAGAGATGCTGTGGGTCATTGTGCAATGTTTTTCTTAATATCAAACCTTTTTCTTAATATCAAACCTTTTTCTTAATATCAAACCTGTCCCCATGAGGAAGTGTGAATTAGGGAAAAAACTTAAATGGCTTTCTTCTTTGGGCCATACACATCCCCCTTGTCAACATTTTTGGCGGCACATTGAGGAAGAAAAGTGGATCAAGGTCCAAGTTAGTTATACTTCATTAATTCTGTGT
>NW_011358771.1:0-3274 GCF_000735185.1 Notothenia coriiceps | reverse complement strand
ACTTCTCCTCCGTTCTCTTTGCCCTCAGGGTGGTTCTAACACAATCTGCTGCAGATAGCATACCAGACACGGTTTCTGTCTGCTTCTGCAGTGTGCAATTAAGGCACTCCAACTCCTGAATTACTTCAGTGGCTAGCATGAGTCCTAACACTGTCGTACCTTTTCCGAATCTCTCCAGCAGCCCTCTTGCAGTCACACCAGTGTTTGAGGCATCTGTTTGGGCCATGTCCTCTAAGCTCAGTCGCACTGACTCGTACTGACGTAGCACAGACCAGATTGCTGGAGTCCTGGTGGTCCATCTTGTTTGACACAAGGGCTGCAGATTGCTAACTGTCCCTGATGCTGCTGTTGCAATGTTTACAAATTTTGTTTTGTATTTGCCAGACAATTTGTAGAGACATCCAAGCTTGTGGAGCCAATCCAGAGCATCAGATGTTAGGGATGAAGCCTTACAAGCAGCCTGGGTGACAAGATTTACACAGTGGGCACCACAGTGTACATACAAAGCCAGTGGCTGCATCTCCCTTACCCTGGCCTGTGCTCCCTTTTTGTCGCCTGACATGTTTGCTGCCCCATCATATGTTTGTCCACGCAGACCAGACAGCGGAAGATTCAAGCGCAGCAACACATCTGTGGCAACTTTTGCTATGTTTTCCCCAGTTGTGCTTGAGACCTCGTAAAAACCCAAGAAGGCCTCCTGGGGGACCAAATCATGGTCTACATACCTCACACAAATGGCTTCCTGTTCAGTCCCTTCTATGTCCTGTGTTCCATCAATAATAATGGAATACTGGAGGCGAGGCAGCTTGTAAATTGAGCTAATTATTTCCCTAATTATGGTGTTTGCAAATATATTTAATATTTCATTCTGGATTTGGGGGGATGTGAAATCATGTTTTCTTGTTGACAGCCATCTCTCCAAGCCAGGGTCATCCTCAGATCTTACTTTGAGTAACTGGCTTAAGTTTCCCTCTTCAGCTGCATGGCCCCTAAGAGCAGCTCCCTGGCGTGCTAAGAGCTGTACAGAGCTCACAATTTTTAATAGACACCGTCTTGATTCCTGTTGCTGTGCAGCTTTGGCTGAAGAAAGCTGGACATCGACTGGTGTAGTTTGTTGGCAGTGGGTAGTGACAGCAACTTTGTGTGCATTGCTTTGGACATGTTCTGCACATTTTTGAATGGCCTTTTTCCAGTTTCAGAAACCAGTTTTGCAAAAGGTTGGATCTACATTCCTGGCCAAATTTGATCTTCCGTGCCCAAAAGCTTGAGCACAGAAAAAACACAAGATTCCATTGACTCCTGGACTGTAGTGGAGCCACGGAAATTCACGGTACCACTTTTCTTGGAATCGTAACGTTTTGTTGATAAGCTGCTGCACTACAATGAGCTTTGGGTCAACATGGTTTGGTTCAGCTTTCTGCTTGCCTGCCTGCACTTCTCTCCTTATGTTTGTCTCCTCAGGTCTCTCCTATAAAATATGACAATATGCTAGCCTGTTGCTGACATGAGACATCATCGAAAATACCAAATAACCTGACCCTTTATACAGCACTTACCTGCAACTCTAAACTGCTTCTTCCTGTCTCACCCTCTCTGTCTTGAAGCCCCTCCAGCTCATCTGATCTCTGATATGAAAGCATGACACAAAAATGTATAGAACAATGCTGGGAAATCATGTTGGTTTTATTATTACTAGCAGTGCATTCAGTCTTGTGAGCAACTAAGTATTTGTTCTGCTTTACATTACAACACTTTAAATGTTATTCATACTGTGAATTTCTTATACACTTCTTCCTCTCATCTCAAATTGAAATCACCTGACTACAGCACTTAACATACCTGCTGCAACTCTGTGCTGCTGCTGCTTCTATCTGCCTCACCCTCCGTGTCTTGAGGCAGCTCCACCTCATCTGATCTCTGCTATGAAAGCAATGGTGTTATAATCATATTGAGCCATTGGTATTGTTGTAATAAAGACCACCTTAACTAAGACCAAGACAACACCAAGACCGGCAAGACCAAGACCGGCAAGACCAAGACTTTAAGAGGTCAAGACCAAGACCACGGCAGGGCGAGACCGAGTCAAGACCGGAGCCAGACTAGTGTGAATCCAACACTATTCAAAAAGTGACAATTTTCATTTAAAAACAGTACATTTACAAATTAGTGACATGTGTGTGGTTTGTGTAGCCAAATGTAATAAATTAATCATTAATAAAAGTGTATACAAATAGGATGGGGCAAGTTATTTGATGAGAGGAGCACAATAAAAGATAAAGACAGTGTAAAAACTGTGTAAAATAAACATAAAATACAGTAATTGCTATTGGTTTTTGTAAAGGTATTTGTTTTTAGTCAATTTAAAGAGCCTGTGACACGAGTTTCCCCCATCATCCAAACCCATCAATTTGAGTAAATATTGTCCCCTTGAAAACCGTTATTGAACTGATTTTGGATTTTTGTACTTTGATAACAATTAATCTGCCCTTCAATGTTGACCATTTTCTGGATCCTCTCGGGATTCTTCAAGTCCCGTCAAATTATGTGTGACGTCATTGCGGGCACAGCGCTCCAGCTGCACCGTTGAGGATCCCAGCATCTGCATGTAAACCTGATGTAAACGCACGATGGCGCACACAGCAGCAAGCTCAGACAGCTCAGACAGTTTAATTTTGAACGTGTCTGAGAGCTCATATGAGGCTGAAGGATCGGTTTATGTTGTATCTGTTAGAAGTTTAGGAATTAGGTGCGTCAATATGGGCGATAATACGGTCATGTAGCCAATGGTGGACTGGGACTAAAAATCATCCCGGGACTCTCGACCGGCCCACTTCGGTACCGCTAGTAAATTGTCAACGGGGGGAGTGGGGGATGTGCTAGTGACTTATCCGACCGGCCCACTTCGGTACCGGCCCATCGGGATTCGTCCCGATGGCCAGTCCGCCACTGCACCCAGCCCACGTAAACTGTCAACGGGGGGAGCCTCGCTGCGGGGAAACGGTGGTCCTAGTGTCCCGATCGGAGTGGGAATTAATAATAATAATTCCGTGCATTTTATCCATTAATTTCCCCAACATTGTGGTAAAAAAACCACACGGTTAATCAATGTTGGTGTACTACAACTACAAAAAGCATCGGTTTGTTTTTTCATCAGGAAATGCAGACCGGCTCAAACAAACGATTTTTAAATCATCATCCTCAAGATCATTTAATGTATCATATGTTCGCCGAATTGACATGAAAGCACTAATAAATGTAGTTTCGTCCACTTGAG
>NW_011358770.1:0-3064 GCF_000735185.1 Notothenia coriiceps | reverse complement strand
GATGCAAATGTGATGTACAGTAGCAGTATGCTACATTCGACCTCTGTGAGCTCCATCCAATTGACTTCCAGAGGTTAGATAATGTATATGAGAGATCTACATAATTCTCAGCCTAGTGTTATGTGTTAATAACTTAATTTAATTTAGTTTGAATTCAAATGAAAATGTTTTGTTGATATTTTTGGGCATCTTACTTAAAAAGCTGAAATTAAAATAATAAAGATCACATAAAAAAATAACAGTTTTTAAAGTGTACACTACAATCCAGAGAGAGATCATAATAACATAATCACAAACATCCTATAAACAATCTAGCTTTACACCGACAGTGTAAATGGGTCGTAAAAGCAAAAAGCATTTATAACAGAATGTTTAATTGAATGGCATAAATGGAACATGTTGGTGAGGGAAAGAAACCATTTCAGGAGATTTTGTATCCCTGGGAAATGCTCTAAAGCCAGTGCGGTCATTGTCCAGTGCCGTAAAGCCTGATGATAAAAACGTTTACAGCAGGGCCGCTATTAAAGAGAGAGTGAGTCAATCAAAACTGTCAATAACACAGTATCCATGACATGCAATTACCAGAGCGTCCACTTGCAACATTTGTTTTTTATAGCTGGAGTGGAATGATTTAAACATATTGAAAATAATACATATGTTACTGTAGATACAGTGTGTAGCACTTAATATCCGTGGATTGAAATTCACTTAAAAAGGAACACTTTAAGGAAATGTGCTTTTTTGCTGAGAACTACATTTAGATTGTTGTGCAAACAATAGAGTTAATGTGCGCATCAACTTTACAGGTGTTAAGTAAGCATAAGGCTGTTACATACTTAGCATACAGACAATGTGGTGAGAGGTATCAATCTTCTCATCTGACTCCTGGCTAGAAGCTGAATAAGCATATTTCCCAAAATATTTAACTTTTCCTAGAAACTTGGTGAAAGAGTAATGAGATCAAGCATGAATATTTGTTAAAGGTACCAGAAAAAAGTGGACAGCGTCTCATTTTGAAAGGAGTCCTGGTTAACGTGTTAAGCAGCTGCTGCTGGGCGTGCTGATGAGGCAGCAGGACAGTGCTGGGGCAGTGTTTTTGAGAGGTGGGCATGGCGCTGTTGTCTTATTGTTAGGTCAGCAGTGCTAGGCTAGCCCCTGTCAGCCAGCCAGTGTTGAGCTCTGCACTTTGCATAAGGGGGCTCTTCCGTAATGAGCCGCTATGTATGGGTATCATGTGAGATATCTGAGCTAGCGCTTACTGTGCCATGGACCAAGGTCAAAGCCGGCCCACCCCACCTCCGACTCCCCTTCGCTATCCATCACCTGAGAACACAGACCGCAGCGAAGCTCACATTCCAGCCCCTCTGGACATCCTCACACCAATTTGGAAGAACTGTCTTTTTCATGGGGACTCCATTTATTGTATTTGTCAATATACTATCAAGATTGTATACATAAAAACACTGTCAAATGTATGTACAAATGTTTCAATAAACTTTGTTAAAAAAAGGGAAATTAAAAAAAGAGATTGCGAGACTGATGTCTTTGGCTCCATGGTTTCCGGAGTGTCTACTCTAAATATGTGCCTTTAGAAAGACTGTACAGGCTAATTGTTGTGGTGTAACATAATAGTCTCTTTATCTTGTCTTGCCCATGTGCATGTGCATGTTTGATGTTTGCTCTTTTCCAATGAGTACTTGCTATCAACATGTCAAAAGTGGATACCTTATGTGGCTCCATAGAGTAAGACAGGCGCTTAAGTGAACAGGACCCTGGAACAATCTGTCCACACACCACCATACTACCGCTTAAGTCCCCACAATAATCAATAAACTGCCCTCTCCCAGATCACATATCAATTGCTTGCTGAACTCAGGGGTAGAATAAAAAAATGTGTGCCTAAAGAATGAATGACCTCTGAGCTGCTGCTGTCGGCACGACATAAGGCATCAACATGCAGTGTAATTACAATTCGTAAATTCATTCTCTACTTTCATAAAAAGCGGTAAAAGTTGAAGCGATACAGATCACTTATCTCTTATATAAATAATTGTTTTATTAATGTTTTTATTTATCTTTTGATGTAGTTATCTTATTGTTGATTAACAATGATTGATGGTGGAGCGTAAAGTTGGGGCGTTTTGAAAGATGGTTTGTATTTGTAACTCTGATTCCGCCTTCGATCCCCTGTATGAAAATAACACTTTTGGCTGGACTGCATGGATGCTGATGGATTTCATTATCAATCTCAAATCAATTAAGACTCACATATTCATGTCAGTCATAACACGAGCATTTTTCTTACCCCTCTACCCCACATCCTTTCCATTTAAGAAAGGATGATCGAAAGCATTGCCACTTATTCCTGCACAATAAACTTTACTGAACACATTTTAGTCTTGCTATACAGAAATACCATGGACTAACAGGGAGACAGATTTTCTCATGCAGACTAGGGAAAGAACGGGTTCATTTTAACTTCTGAACGGACTCTCTGGTGTGCAAAATCTGTGGGAACCTGTAGAAATAAAAAGGAGGAATGAACAAGGAGAGATGGATTTCCTGCCATTTGTGAGCTATGACCAATCACCCGTCTATCTTCTGATTCACTGTTAATGGCTATCGGCCAGGATTTAAATCCTTTCTTTTCTGCATTCCCATAAATCAATTAATTGGCATCCATGTGATTGAATGCTCATCAATTGTGTTAAAATTAGAGTGAATGAGTTTTGTCCTTTTGGCCAATGAGGTGACTCATATTATTTCAGCTTTTTCAGATGTTTTAGAAAAAGTAAATCAATCAATCAACAACTTTATTAATCAAGGCAAGGGGCAATTGGTTATGAGCAGCAGCTTATGTCATGTACACAGGCAGGAACATACAAGAAGAAAACACACAGATACACCCGGGAGCACAGATGTGGATAATTCCAATTTNTTATTTATTTATTTATTATTGTAATGCTATGAACTAAAATTGGAATTATCCACATCTGTGCTCCCGGGTGTATCTGTGTGTTTTCTTCTTGTATGTTCCTGCCTGTGTACATGACATAAGCTGCTG
>NW_011358769.1:0-2147 GCF_000735185.1 Notothenia coriiceps | reverse complement strand
GGAGTGCGTCGAGGCGCAAGCTGTCATCCAGAGAACAGGAGGGTTTAGCTAGCGCCTCACTGCAATCTTTAAAGGTCGTTTTCTCAAAATGAGTTTTTTCTCCTACTCTGAGTTCGAAATTTCAACTTCAGTAGCACGTAGACACACCAAACCTTCCAGTTATATTCCTATCAATATTATGAAGGCTTTTACAGAAGGGTTTGTTCATATATCATTCATAGCCTGAATTATACAACATTGTATACCTAAAAACATGGCAAAAATTGATATTTTAGGGCTGTTGACAGTATTTTCTGATTTATGGAGTGATAAAAAGAGATATCCAATATCCCTTCTGTAAAAGCCTTAGATACTAATAGGACTACAAAATGAAACAAGAATTTTGAACCTGGCTTTATCCAAAGTTCAGATTTCGATTCCTGAAATGTGTTAAAATATGCACATATTTGATGAGATAATGGATAATTTGCATATTTAAACATGCTATTTCAGAAAACTTGTAATACAAAAGACAATTGCCTTATTGTAAGTAATTAACTGGAGAAATTTCTAGCTGATACCTTTAAGTTAAAAATATTACCCTATTCACCTGGGGTGTCTCGCCTTAAAGGTAGATATCTCCTTTAATGCATTTACTTTATCTCCGCAGACGTAGTAGAGAGACACTACATACTGATATACACCTGAACATCAGCAGAATAGGGCCCCTTTAAGAGCACAGTGTGCGTGACTCACCTGGGCATAATTCTCTGCAGATAAATGTGGCAAGTTCTTCTACACTTGAGCTGAACTAATGTGTTCTTTCCTGTCAGTGATTGCAGATACTTGGAAACAGTGAAGTGTTCAGTTTAATCAGGACAGGTACAAATAAAGCAGATGGCGGCTTCTGCTCCAAGCATGGCAGTTATAATGAGGAAACCCCTCCGGTGGTTCCAGACATGTGGTGGTGCAGTGAAATTAAAACAGACAGATTGTACTGTTACAGCAGCTTAGCAAAAAGACTATTTCATACTATTTATAAGAGCTTAAATAAAGGAGAGAAGTTTACTTGTACACATATACAGGAGATGAGGTGGTCATTGTATAGGTATTGCTACTCTAATGCCAACTGCTCCAGCAGAGAGGATTGAAGTTGCCACTAGAGACTGATCACACTGCAACATGTGATGAAAAACAGCCTCAGCGTTAGATTTCCAGTCCAGTCTTTTGTCAAGGTGAACTCTATCCAGATACTCATCCTGCACCTCTCCCAGAAAGCTAATGAGGTCAGCAGCAGTCATTTTGAATACAATGACCATATCCTTGGTTTGGTCACCATCAGCAGTATGTGGTTCCCATCACATTCCTTTGCTGCCACTCCTGTCCCCCTTATATACACCTAACAACTGCAGAGGCATGCAATAATTCCAGGTTGTTACTTTGTAATAATAAAAAAAACCTGATTATAGTTAATGCTGCAACATGTTTGAAATTGCCAAACGTTCAATACAAAGTGATGAACCGTAATGAATCCAGAGCTGTTTCTTTTACTGCACACAGATTTCATCCTCTTCTATCCATGCAATTTTCAGTAAGCCCAAACCAATGATTAACAAAGTATTTGTGAAGCCATGTGTCCACTGTTCATTTATGTAACCTACATCTGTTAGTGCTGTTCTGGATGATCACTGACACAGCACATAAAAGCTCACAGTCAGAAGCTTCAGTGTAAGGGACTCTCAAGCGTGACCCCTTCAAGGCTCGCCTTGTTTTGTTCAGTGACAGTGCAGATACACACTGTCCTGTGTGCTCACGTGTGCCTGTTACAAGGCTGAACATTTCCAAAAATATTAAGTGCCTATAATCTTTTAATTCATCAGTGAGGGGGGCATTTCTGCTATAACCATACTGACGCTGCATTCTGTTACATACAAAGTAAGCAATCAAGAAGAAGCTGTTTCCTTGAAAGAGTGTCCATGTACTGTAGCTGTTTTGTTGTTCCCAGCCTGTCGTCTTACAGCCGGTCACCAGGCACAGTTGCTCATGACAGAAACAATAATTTTCTTTATGTCACACCCACTGGCAACACATATCAGACCCGGGGCGGGGGGCGGGGCCACATGACCGGGCCCTTTAAACCCAATAAAACTTGACAAAAATATCGGGAG
>NW_011358768.1:0-4306 GCF_000735185.1 Notothenia coriiceps | reverse complement strand
ACATGGGAGGTTCAGCTGGAAAAGAAAGTCAGGTCCTTTTAGCCAGTTAGACTCTTTGAGCTGAACTGCGCTCAGCCCCCTTGAGGCGTAGTCGGCTGGGTTATTTTCAGAGCTAACATGTCGCCATTGTTCAGGGTTGGTGCTAGATCTTATGCGCTGGATGCGGTTGGCAACAAACGTGTGGAACCTCTTGGCATCGTTGTTCAAGTAACCAAGGACTACCTTTGAGTCAGTCCAGTAATATTCTTGCAGGTTTTCAATCTCCAGCTGGTTATTGATGACATCACCATTGCGCACTGAAGTCACAGCTGACGACAGCTCAAGTCTTGGGATAGTCGTTAGTTTGGTAGGGGCTACTCTTGCCTTCCCCATGATGAGTGAGCAATTGATCTGACCTGTTTTGCTTATAGCTCTGAGGTAAGAGCATGCACCGCAGCCGTTGGTACTTGCATCTGAAAAGTTGTGCAGTTCATATTGTTTGACCTCGCCAAAGCTTGATGGAAGATAACATCTTGGAATTTTTAGGGTTGCCAAGTGAGATAAACCTCTAAGCCATGACTTCCATTGTGGCAGGATGTGAGCAGGGAGAGCTTCGTCCCAGCTCGCTTGGTCCGACATAGAGTCTGAAGGATTTGTTTTCCGAGGAGCACAAAGGGGGCCACAAATCCAAGAGGATCAAAGACAGAGGCAACGGTTGAGAGAACTCCCCTCCTTGTTAGCGGATTTTCCTTAACCACAACTCTGAATTGGAATTCATCTGCTTCAACACACCACTGAACTCCAAGTGCTCGCTCAATATGAAGTTCTCCAAGAGTTAAGTCTAGGTCCTTGTTTTTGGCATGTTCTTCAGGTGGTATTGCGGCAATCACCTCTTTGTCGTTGGATACGAACTTGTGAAGACGAAGATTTCCTGTTCTGTACAAGGCTCTTGACTCTTCAACTAGACAGATGGCTTCAGCCGGTGACCTTACACTTATTAAGCCATCGTCCACATAGAAGCTTCTCTGTATAAACTTGATGGACTCTTCACTGAACTTCCCATGACCCTGGGATGCCAGATGTTTGAATCCAAAGTTGGAGCAGCCAGGGGATGACGCTGCTCCAAACAGGTGAACTCTCATCCTATATACTGAAGGTTTTTAGTCCAGGTCGCCTTTGTCCCACCAGAGTCAGGTCCAGTCAAGTGATGATCGTTTAGAGAGGTTTCTTGGAAACGTGCTGAACAATCAAAAACCACACAGATTTTTCCGGGTTTGTGGGGGTGGTAGACTCCGTGGTGCGGAATGTACCATGATGTTTGTTTGTTGAGGTCAGACTCTGGAACCTTCTCAGCATCGCCTCTGGTTATTATGTCTTTCATGAAATGAACGTAATCCTTGTAATACTGTTCATTTCTTCTTAGTCGACTTTCCAATGAGATCAGTCTGTGAACTGCAGATTGTTTATTGTCAGGGAGATGAGGGTTATCCGATTTGAAGGGAAGAGGGAGTTCATAGTGGCCGTCTTCTCTTTGGCGGATACCTTCCTTCACTTTAGACAAGAAGAGAAGGTCCTCCTGAGACACTTGGTTATCATCTGCAGTCTGTTCAGTGAAATCCGACTCGAGAACCTTGAGTATGTCTGTTGGATGGATCTCTTTGACTTGAGTTCTGCACACAAAGTGTACTTCTCTCTTCAGCTGAATTGCTGGCTGGACAGCAGGTGTTACTTGTTGCACTACGATTCTGTGACTAGTTCCTATTGTGTCACAGTAATCCTTTGCTGGATTCGAGCAACCGACGATACTCCAGCCAAGATCCGTCCGCTGTGCATATGGATAATTGTCTTTACCGGATAGGATCTCTCTTGGAAGAAGGGCTTGCTGACAGTTAAAAGACCTACTTCACAATCTTGTCTGCCAACTGTTCCAGATGTGGCCATTTTAGAGCTGTCTCCGAGGTGGGAATGTGTGACCTGTCAACTGGAATGAACTCTCTTGTGAAAAGAGGTGGCAAAGGAATCCTTTTTTCCAGGTCGTATCCCCTCACTTGAAGATCTGTCAGTTTCTGACAGGGTATGACTGTTGACTTTGTTGACATTGTAGATAGCCGCAAACAAACATTTTCTTTGTTTGTGTCAAGATTTTGGGCCACTTCATCTAGAATGAAAGTCGTGTCACTCTGTGTGTCCAAGAGTGCGTAGACAAGAACTTCTTGTTCTGGCTGTTTTGTGGATGAGACCCAGACTGGTATGATTGCGGACGTTTGTGTGCTTGGGCCTTCTTGTATGACACTGTTGGTGGTTGCAGCAATTTTTTTGGTGTCTGTTTTGTCCTTTGAGATGTTGTCTCCATTAAAGGTTGTTGACATTTTGCCTTTGAACTTGTCATCATGCAAAAACGTTGGATGTCTCCTCTGACACTTTTCACATGTGCTTTTGTCATTGCACACTTTTGACTGATGACCAGTATTCAAACATCCAAAGCATAGCCTTTCTGCATACACAAACTTAATGCGATCTTCAACTGTCTTTTCAACAAACCTTCTACACTTTGGGAGGACGTGTCCTGTTCCTTTGCAGAAGATGCATGTTGAAGACATGAAAATGCTACTTTGTGTTGTGTTTGTGGACAGTGTCTTTGCTTGAAATAGTTTGGCTTCTTGGATTNTGAGTCTTGCGACAGCTCTCACTGTCCTGTACCAGTCAGAAAACTTAGAGAAGTGGTTCAACAGTGAATTTTCTTCCTTAGTTTTGACTGTGTGAACATGAACTTTCATGTTCACACAGTCAAAACTAAGGAAGAAAATTCACTGTTGAACCACTTCTCTAAGTTTTCTGACTGGTACAGGACAGTGAGAGCTGTCGCAAGACTCAAGAGATTTGTCAGAGAATCCAAGAGACTTCAGCCAAGAACTAATGAAGCAACTAACCTTGCAGAAAGAAGAGAAGCAGAAATCTTTATTATCAAGCTGGTGCAAGAAGAGTCCTTCACCGAAGAAATTAAAACAGTTCAGCTTCAAAAGGGAAGCACATTGAACAAGCACAACAAGCTACGCCTGTTGAATGCCTTCCTGGACAAGAACAATGTTCTTAGGGTGGGAGGACGGCTATCTCAATCAGCCTTACATCTTGACATAACACATCCTGCAATACTTCCGAAGAAAGCTCATGTGTCCGCCTTGCTCGTCAAACATCACCAAGGAAGAGGCATGACAATGAATGAGGTACGTGCGAATGGAATATGGATCATGGGATGTGGAAATGTAGTTTCATCAATCATCTAAAAGTGTGTAAAATGTAGGAAATACAGAAGAACCACAGAGACTCAACAAATGGCCGATCTGCCAGAGGACAGAACCGAGACATCCCCTCCGTTTACTTACTGCGGTATAGATTGTTTTGGGCCCTTTATTGTGAAGGAAGGAAGAAAGGAGGTAAAATGATATGGATTGTTGTTTACCTGCCTATGCTCCAGAGTGGTGCATATAGAGACGCTAGACGATTTGACGACAGATGCCTTAATTCGAACAATGGTAGCAATCAGAGGACCTGTGCGCCAATTATGATGCGACCAAAGAACAAACTTCATTGGTGCCAGGAGGGAATTTTCTGAGTTGCTCAAAGGAATGGATCAGGAACGTCAACGAGCAATTGGTTGCGAATTTGTAATGAATGTTCCTTCAGCAAGCCATATGGGAGGAGTCTGGGAACGCCAAATCAGAACGATTCGAAGCATTCTGACAGTCATGTTCAACAAGTCTGCAAGCAGACTAGACACCACAACTCTGAGAACATTCCTTTACGAAACAATGGCAATAATTAACAGCAGGCCGTTCAGTGTTGAACACCTCCACGATCCTACCGGTCCAGAGCCTCTCACTCCCAACCACATAATAACCATGAAGTCATCAGTTATTCTGCCCCCTCCTGGAGAGTTCTGTAAAGAAGACCTCTATCTGCGCAAGAGATGGAGAAGAGTGCATTTCTTAGCCAATGAGTTCTGGCGAAGATGGAAACGAGAATACCTGCTAAACCTCCAACAGCGGCAGAAATGGCCAAAGGCATCACAAAATTCACAAGTAGATAACATTGTCATTCTGCGAGACGACAACCTACCAATAAATGAGTGGAAGCTCGCCAGAGATGTAGAAACTCACCCTGGAACAGACGGCTTGGTGCGAAAGCTAAAGTTACTAGTCAGTAACACTACACTTGATAAAGGAAAACCACACACCAGAGTAGTCTACCTCGAAAGACCTATTCATAAGGTAGTCACCTTACTTCAGGCCACTTAAGTCCCATACATGAGAGTATATTCATACACACT
>NW_011358767.1:0-2037 GCF_000735185.1 Notothenia coriiceps | reverse complement strand
TTCAGGAGCCCAGACACACTCACAACTATAAATGAACCAAAAACAAATAAATAAACAAGTTTCAATGTTTTTTCATATTGGATATTGTATGTTATTGGTTATGGCCATGTACTTATGATTTTATGATTATTTAAATGTATACATTTTTGTTTCATATGGGTGTAGTCTCTTTATTTCCCCCTCAAAATGCACCAGATTGATGCATTTAAGTCCAACATTTAAAAAAAAATCTTACCGGGGGAGCATGCCCCCGGACCCCCCTATAGGATTTGAGGCCCGGCCCCACTGTTCCCAAATAGATTTGCAATTTTTTTTAAATAGTAACCCATCTCCATATGTTTCTTTTTGGGTAGTAGATTTAAACTAGAAGGCTATCACTTTGTGCAGCAACGCTATTGACAAATAAATCCAGCAAAATGGCACAAAAAACTGGTAGTGGCCTCAGGGACGAGGAGTCATTTAACCAGCCAGTAGGAGTCAAGCTTTACTTTCTTTTATATCCATAAAGAAAAAGTAAATCTGTTTACAGTTGTTTCATTATGGATGTTGAGAGGTATCCATATATCTCTTCATTTTGCTCTCAAAGTGCACCAGATTGATGCATCTAACTTCAATATTTAAACAAAAATGTTCCTGGGGGAGCATGCCCCCGGACCCCCCTAGACTAGAGGGTGTCAGGTCCACTCCCCACTTATAAAAATAGCACTTTACCACTGCACCCCCTCTAATCTCAGATGCACCCTGAGTCATTTTGTTTAAGTACAGTGAGCCTTTCTAAAATATACAGTAAAGAGACAAACCCACCAGCATTATAGGATATACTATGACTTTGTGCCAAATACTTGTTGCTGATGTAGAGTACTGGCACCTTTTTTATTCCAATTCAAGCACTGATTAGAACAACAGGTAAGCAAGTATATTGTTTGGCCAAAGCATTTAGATATCATCACCTTATAGGTTGTGTTAAACGTGTAGGCAATGCAAGTGTATTTATTACACAAGGTCATTCTGTGTGCTTTACATAATGGAAGACATGTAAAAAAACAGGTATCTATTTACACATCCAGTTGACACTGAGCAACATTAATATTCATTTCAAGTTGTTTTCCATCCCATACCCTAAGCCCTATCTTCACTTATTGCTCTGTTTTGGTCATCTCCAACTCCTGAGAACTTTTCTTGACTCTTTAGCTGCTAAATGCTCCACTTTGTAACTCAAATGTCCACATAGCGTCTTAATCTGTCAGAAATATGTTGGTGCTGGAAACCAGGATAAAAAGAGCAATGAGAGTTTTCCAAAACAGAGAAGTTGAGGGTCATGAAACCAAAACAATAAGCTAAAAGAGGCTAACATGCTAAACAAGCTAAGTGGTGATTCTCTCTGGATTCATCACATATGAATCAGTGTAGCTTTAAGAAGAGTGTATTTCACAGTTTACTATCTGTATGGACTAGTTTTGTCTGTAAGGGTGGGAGGAGGATGATAGGCTTACGGAGTCAACCTGCTGAGGCTTTTTTGGTCTTTATTTTGATAGTTTCCATCTGAAGGCAGCCAAAAACTTGCTTCTCCTTCAATTTCTACTGTGACGTCAACAGCATTTTTCAGGAAAGTTGAGAATCACTTCAAAGTGCTTGGAGAAGCCATACAAAGTGGAGCACACCAAAACAGAGAAGTTTTGGGCCATAAAACTAAACTAGTAGGCTAAAAGATGCTAACATAAACATATATAATGAAATCTAAATGGAAAAAAAACGGATTAAATCATCGACACTAGATGTAGTTCTTTATTTTAATGTTTTACACGCCAGTGAAAGAACAATCCACTCAGTGCTTTTATTAATTGTGTTATTACAGTCACTTGTTCACTTTTAGACTTTAAGATGTGTATTGTTTGAAATGTATGTTCAAGGTGTATGTGATGTTGCTCTGCGTATGGTGAGTGATGTTTTATTTGCCGGTGCCAAAGACAAACTGTCACTGTTGTAAATCTAATGGACTATAAAGTCTGAATCTAAATTGACAAACTGACACTTGGC
>NW_011358766.1:14893-19357 GCF_000735185.1 Notothenia coriiceps | reverse complement strand
TACCACACACTGTGTGTGTGTGTGTGTGTGTGTGTGTGTGTGTGTGTGTGTGTGTGTGTGTGAGTGCGTGCATGCGTGCGTGCGTGTGTGGCCATGCCTTGCTGCTGGCATGGCTGACAGGGTAATTCGTTCTAATGAAATAACGCAGCCATTGTGGACAACAATTAAGGGTAGCTTTCATCCCACTCATTAGGCTGAGTGGAGGAGCACTTTCATTTGCCCACATTCTTAATGATCTGATCTGAAGGACACACCCACTGATTGAATGCATTCCCACACACACACACACACACACACACACACACACACACACACACACACACACACACACACACACATGCACAGACACAGGTGCCTTTATGGCCACACTAGAAACATTCTTGTTTAGTTTGCATTATGTTTAACGAATCCATCAGAGGAATACAATTAGTTAAAAGATTATGCAGTCCTTTAACATAAAAAAAAGGAAAATAAAAGTTGTACGACTTTCAATACTAGTGCAAGGATGCCTAATGTAAATACAATTTTAGAAATTCAATTGATGGTACATGAAATCTCTTTTATTTTTATTTTACTCCTATCAATAAAATGTGGATATTGTGAACAAAAAGGTATTTTATACACTTGAGCATAAAACAGCTGGTGGTCCTCCTATGAGGACTAAACTCGTGAAATGTCATAAAACTCTCTTTCAGAAGAAAATGAAAGTCCTCTCTAAAAGCACAAAGTCTACAGATCCACTGAGCTGTCAGTTTAATGGAACATGACATTCATACACAATTTGCTAAATAAAAAAGTTTAGAAGGGTTAGGGTTAGTCAAATATACAGCATATTTAATATCCAAAAATATATCATGCATACTTTTTTTGCCACATGGTAATAAAAAAAAAAAAGAAAGCCAGTTTGATTCTTGATATATTCTTAATTTTCATCAACTTTGACTGATATGTTAAGGCCTTTCGACTTCTTTTTTCCAAAAAGTTCTATTTAAAATGGAGTGTGTGTAGTTCACAACCCTTTTCACATTAGAGGTTTCTCAATACTCTAATTTCCCCTCCTCGACTCCTATCCTCGAGAGTTAGTCCTGCCCACAGGAGATGCGAGCGGAGGACTGAGGAGGGGAACCGAGGAGAGAGGAGGGGAAGCAGCAGGCGGTTAGACAAATGAGAGCTCCTCTCCTCTGAGCGGTCATTTTAAAGAGACGTCCATTAATGATGACAGGAGGCACAGCAGCATTCTGTTTGATGGACAGATGTGTTCATGACCACTTATATATTAACTTTGAATTCCTTGACAGTGCGGTATAATGAGACAATAACAGGCTACAGATGAGGATACACACACACAAATATATTTATATAAATATATACAATTTTAGAATCAAACAAGTATAAGAGCACTCTCTCTGGTCGCTGAAATGGGGAATTGAAATTACGGGCCAAAAGTTGTATTTACAAGTATTAAAAGTAAGCAGAGGACACCAAACCAACTGAGACCCGTCTGTCCGCCGCATCTACGCACACACTGTACAACACACACACCTACACACTGTACAACACACAC
Organism: Notothenia coriiceps; assembly: GCF_000735185.1. Lineage (NCBI taxonomy): Eukaryota > Metazoa > Chordata > Actinopteri > Perciformes > Nototheniidae > Notothenia > Notothenia coriiceps. The sequence goes on along the minus strand of NW_011358766.1, from coordinate 17,793 downwards.
CTACACACTGTACCACACACACACCTACACACTACCACACACACACCTACACACTGTACCACACACACACACACACACACACACACACACACACACACACACACACACTACACCACACACACACACACACACACACACACACACACACACATACACACACCGTACCACACACACACACACACCTACACACTGTACCACACACACCTACAGCTCCCTAAAGCATATAATCAGGCTGTCGTTGTGTATTTTATTATGTGAAGCACTTAATGGTCTTAGAAAAACATTGACTCTTTGTTTGTAGTTATCTACTAAACTAAAGCAAATAAATACAGAGAGTAATGTAGGCCTGTTATACTGAGTGATATATATTATACACACTGCTCTGCTTTCTGCACTGACCTCACAGCTGTTCTCTCTGGAAACATCGCGTCGCGATGAAAGCAGTTTCTAAAATAATATCCAGGGGATGCATGCAGAGCTGTCATTGGCTGAGATCAGCCCGGCCGTGCGTCAAGCCTCCACCGTTCCCGGAAATGCATCCGTGGAGGAACCATCAGTGTATCCTCGATCATAGCTCCTCCAGAGAGCCTCCTCGATGCTCTATGCTCGGTCATCGATGTGCATTTAGAGAAATGAGATGTCCTTCAACATGGCGCGCTGAAAGTCATTTCCGGGTCACTACCGGAGGACCGAGGAGTCGAGGAGGGGAAATTAGAGTATTGAGAAACCTCTAGGATCAAGCCCTGTCCACTTTGTCTTTCTCTTGTGACACAAACACAGTCACACATACCCCACACACACACACACACACATAAAAAGTAACTCTGAGTGGTGCCCTCTAGATCCCTCAACTCCGATACTAGCCACATAAACAAAGACACAAGCTATTAAATAATGTATTAATTCTAATTTCCATATATTCTTCACCTCATTTTGACATTTGCATTGATATAAAAACAACAGTCTTTATTAAGTTACTTCTTTTTGAGGCCACTTTCTTTAACTCTGATTAGAGTGCAATTTACAGCGTGTAGTTCTATACAGTATGTATATGCAACATCCGTGTTTTTTTGGTGGACTTCCTTCATCTTCAGGGTTAGTGTTGTGACCTTGCCTTTGCTCTGCTGCCTGCTCCATGTTTATTTATTTATTGAAATAAACGACTTGATTCAAGGTCTAGTTATGGGAAGCACAAGGCTGAGCATTACCATACTGCATGCAAGGTTAGTGCAGCTTCACACAGACATGAGTTCATTCAAAGCTCCACCTAAGCGTCCAATCATCTCGGCTTTTGATACTGATATTTATTTAGTCTGAAGCCAGAAAAAATGAATCTAATTCTTAGCGTTATTGTCGTTAATACAGAAGCAGATCTCGGTGTCTGTGTGGGTCTTTATTTAGAAACAGAAAGGAAAAACTAGATTGATTTTCTTCCTAAATAAAATGGCCTTGACTTATTTGTCGTATACTTTACATGCATTTCCTATTCTATTTACCAATGCACTGTGCTTTTTCTGTAAAAAACTGTAAATCAAGGGGTCCACCCCCATGTTTGGCTACTTGATATGTAAAACGTACAGTTAGTTTAACATCTGATATGAAGGAAACAACACAAGATCCAAAGGGAAAATGCTGTGTTAGAGAGTTATCTTTATAGTGTCACGTAGACCACGCTGACTGGCCATTTGGGATAAGAGGCCAATAAATCACCCCAATATACTGTCCAGGTCTGACCCTATTTACTTGTATTCCCATATCTCTACTGTAGAGTCAAGCACATCATAAGGCTTAAAAAGAGAACTTCCCCCACAGCAGATGCTTTAGTGTTTGCCATGTTTAATGTATGAGTGAGAACATTTGTATTTGTCCCACAGTGAAGAATTTAACAGTTTTACAGCTAAGAGGACATTGCAGTTAAAAGGGCCCAATTATACTTTTCGGGGTTTACCCTTTCCTGTAATGTGTTGTTGTGCATGTAAATGGTCTGCAAAGGCTAAAATGCGCTAAAAGCTAAAACACCTACATTAGACTCCTTTATTTACTTCAGTAACAAAGTGACATCACTATGTAACACTCACTCTTCAACCCAGTCTCACGGCATTTCGTGTTCACCAACACGATTTTTAATCTATTGATTCGTGTTCACCAACACGATTTTCCCCTTTTTTCCGTGTTGCACAGCACGATTTTAAAAGCAATGTATTTCTATTGGTAGTCTCACGACATTACGTGTTATAGGAAGACCAGAAGCTGTGTGGTTCATAAAAGCATGTTCTTACTCAATATCAAGCCACAATTATTGCTTTTATTTTAAATCGTATAATTTCGGACTTTTGTTGCCGTCTGTGAGGAAAATAAATGGGGCTGAGAGCCTCAGGATACTGAAATCTGTATATATGTAAATCTTTTTTTCCTTCTAATTTGTTATTCTTTTCAAAATAACACACTGTTATTTACTCACCAATAACACACAATTATCCTTGTTTTTATTTATTTGTTTAATTCCATAATCTCTGTTTTTTTTGGCGTCCGTCAGGAACTGAATTTCAAAATAAAAATAACCGGAAACAGATGTACGCATTTCGAGTTCAGGATGGCCGAAGACACTACACTACCCATAATACCCAGCTATCGTTTAGGACTACAGTCCCCGTGATTAATCTTCAAGCTCTGGGATTGGATGTTGGAATGGCAGTGCGCCAAGGTTACGCCGAGCGTCAAACAGCTGTTTGAAATGGAACGAAACCACGCCAGACTATCCAAAACTGGAATCGAACGCCCCCCCAGGACTACACATGCTATGGGACGTCTCTGCTGAACGTTTTCGTTTTTCCCACAATTAGAAGTTGCCAGTATTAAACACATTGGTGTTATCAAATGTAAAACATATCAAGGCACAC
>NW_011358766.1:9612-14275 GCF_000735185.1 Notothenia coriiceps | reverse complement strand
CAAATCCCAGCATGCATTACGGCTAGAACATCAGCGAGCTTAAACCATCGCTGAGGATCTTGGGTAATCGCTCAAAATGCCTACTGTTTCCGGTTATTGTTATTTTGAAATTCAGTTCCTGACGGACGCCAAAAAAGCTAGAGATTATGGAATTAAACAAATAAATAAAAACAAGGATAATTGTGTGTTATTGGTGAGTAAATAACAGTGTGTTATTTTGAAAAGAATAACAACTTAGAAGGAAAAAAAGTTTTACAAATATACAGATTTCAGTATCCTGAGGCTCTCAGCCCCATTTATTTTCCTCACAGACGGCAAACAAATGTCCGAAATTATACGATTTAAAATAAAAGCAATAATTGTGGCTTGATATTGAGTAAGAACATGCTTTTATGAACCACACAGCTTCCGGTCTTCCTATAACACGTAATGCCGTGAGACTACCAATAGAAATACATTGCTTTTAAAATCGTGCTGTGCAACACGAAAAAAAGGGGAAAATCGTGTTGGTGAACACGAATCAATAGATTAAAAATCGTGTTGGTGAACACGAAATGCCATGAGACTGGGTTGCACTCTTTTATTATTGCTCAAACACATTCTACGTGATAGGCTAAGGGGCGGCCATTTTGGACACATCTGTAAGCAGTTAACCAGGTAACCAATCAGGGCAGACTGGGCTCTGGTTTTAGAAAGAGGGTGAAAAGAGGAGCTGCAGCACCATTAAAGCGAGGAAACATGTCACAGTAGAGGCACAACATATACAACTTCAGTATACCATAAATATAACATATTTAATAATATAGATGCGTGGATAATGAATTCGTTAAGATTCAAAAAGTCTGAGTATAAATATAGTGTGAGTTGACATCCAAGGTAAGAAATAAGTAGCAGCGTTATTAAAGCAAGTAAATATATAAAAGTAGTTAGTTGCAGCCAGTAGTAATTGTAAAAAAGTACATGTTGCACAGTGTTATTTCACAGCAGTGGTGTTACATGTTTACATTGTGAAGTAGCAGCCATTTATATATTGCACATAAGCAGTGTCAATAGCCATAAGATCGGGTTTCACATTATTAACACAAATATGACAAGCACACATTCACCACCGACATCAATGGGCGGAAAGGCGTGGCCATTAGCACCATCACTAGTAGTTAGCCAATTAAAATGACGCATGGAGCCAATAAAGACCATAACAGAGAGATGAGAAAAGAAACTATAAGCACCAAATGCATGATTAGAGTGTATGGAGCATATAAACAAATGTATGGCAAAGCATAAGCCTTGATGAGCTGTTCCTTCACTTCCAACCCCTCCCCCCTAAATGGATGCCATATCCTGTTTTAACTGAAAGGGCCCTTGCTTCCGCTGAAGAAACTCCAGCTCTGCTCATTTCCAGAGTGGGGAAAGGAAAAGCTCATTAAGATCTGAGATGTGTACTGAGGCATCGCGCTGCAATAGCCACCACAGTAATGTTCATTAACACTGCATAGCCCTCGTCTCCTGTACACACACAGCACTTTATTACCACAACAGAGCAAACACAGCATTAAACAGCATTAGGAGTAAATGGATATTCTATTAATCTCATTGTCGGGTGAAGAGGAGTTGTTAATTCGGAGCGTTGACGGCTTGACCTTTTTTTGTTCTAACAGCGAAGGTCATAATGTTCTAATTATTTCCTCCTATTCCCTCCTTTTCTGTTCCTCCCCGTCCCCTTCTTCTCCCTTCTTGTCTTACACAGCAATTTGGCAAGATTTTGGACGTGGAGATTATCTTTAACGAACGAGGCTCCAAGGTACGTTTCCACACATTCAAGCACACCCTCTCACACGTGGTTTTTCATCCGATTGTGATTGTCTCTTTCTCTTCTATCGCAGTCCTCCTCTCACTGTCTTTACTTCTCTTTCTGCTACTAAAAGTAATTACAACTCCCAAACTGTGACACCTGCCTGCAGGCAACTATAACACCTTAGCGGCCTGCCATGCATCGTAACATGCAGCGAATGGATCCCACTTATCTTAACGCTAACGTTAGGATTCACACAGTCTGAAAATACATGCCTCTTTAACTTCTCAATGCCTCTCCTGGAGAACAGTTTAAATATCAGTACAAACTGTTTGATGAGGTTTTTAAATGTTCTTGTTTTGTTTTTTTGTTATATTCATAATTTGGAGCTTGTGGTTTCTTGTGAGTGCTTACAATGATACAAATACATTAAAACGCAACAGTATATAAGCATTGTTAGACTAAAGAGTCAGTTACAGTAGATTGCATGATCAGAAATCTTCTGATCTTCTGAGATATTGTTGCAGTTCATTTTGAATCAATCACCATAAGGAGATTTATTTTTGCATCTCATTAATACGTTATATTGGTATAACCAAATTGAATAAAACACTGGTTTGAAACAGCTACTGTAGTACTTTAGAACATGTCTTTCTTTTGATTTGTTACCCGTCTATATACTGTACGAATGAAATGAAAGAACGTTAATGTAATTTATAACATGCTAAATGAATTAACCAATGTGTATTTATAGTTATACAGTTCATAGGATACTAAAGTCCAGACATCGTTCTGAAACCTCAGATGTGTTCGCAAAACTTGTCCTTCCATGTTTCCTGTTTGAAATTTGCTTCAAGTACATCAGAAAAAAAGACTTAATGCATTGTATTAGGCTCTTTCATCAATGCAGTTGCTTGACTATGTGTGTTGGTCAAATAGTGTAAATGTATAATTGAACAGAAACTAGTTCAGCCAGTTAAACACATTGTGAATTTGAGTAATGTTATTCTGCTCAAATAAACCGTTAGCATAGCCGACACCACTTCAATGGAGTTAAATACAAATGTTCTATGAATATATAACATAAGACTGGAAGGCTAAAAACACACAACATGTACTTTTCTCAGCTCATCTCTGGGTAAAAAAATGGAATGTAATTATGTTGAATGCTTTGTAAATTACAGCCACAAAAAAACAGTTTGGAAACAAGGCATGAAAGGTAGCAAATTAAGTTAAGTTGCAATGACGGAAAAATCGGAAAGCTGTCTGTCATTTTGACAGATTAGAACAAACTCGGAACAGCGCCAAAGCTTCCCCGCAGCGAGGCTCTGGTGTTATGCCGTGTTATGCATGCCCTCCAAAAGGAAATTATATATTTTCCAAACCGTACTTTGCCGTACAGATAATTGAAATGTGCCCGCTCACCCCCCCCCGGTGACAGTTCACGGGCGTGCTCTCTCTCTCCCCCCCTCAGCTCGAAGTTAGTGGCGAGTTCAGACCCGACGGGTAATAATGGATTATGACGGATATTTTACGATCCTGTCTGTCAAAATGACGGACAGCGAAAAAGTCTAACGCCACCTCAGTGGGACAGAGAGATATGCTTTGGCCATGGGTGACAGCAGTGGGTCAAACTGTGCATTGTCTCTCCACCACTTCAAAAACAATACAGTTTTTGCCAAGAAGGCGAGGCTTATTGACAGGGCGAGATATACATATACTGTTGGTACTTGTCAATGTCTCTAGGTATGTAAATGTAGCCCTGTAAATACGATGTCCTTTTATGTTCTGTTTTTTTATGTTGATGTTGTAACCTACTTGCTGCCATGTTGGACAGGTCTCTCTTGAAAAAGAGAAAAAATAATAATAATGAAATCGCGGTAGATTTTGTCAGTCTCATGACGGTATTGTGACATTTATTTATCGCGATACCGCGATATTCGGTATATCGTTACATCCCTATTAATTACACAACATTGATTGTTTTAAATTGTGTACAATGCTTTTGTGTTTTTAACCTTCGATTCGGAGAAACAAATAGTTTGGAGTTGGGAGTTTAGGATGGCCGAAGACACTACACTACCCATAATCCTCAACTATCATTTGGGTCTACAACATCCGCTTTGCTTGACAAACCTAGTCCTCAAGCTCTGTGATTGGATGTTTGAGTGGCAGTGCGCCAAGGTTACGCCGATCGTCAAACAGCTCTTTGAAATTGAATGAAACCACGGCAGACTATCCAGAACTGGACTCGAACGGGTCCAGCCCCGCCCCCCCCAGAACTACACATGCTGGCTATTGTGTTTCGCAACATGTTCTATGGCACGTCTCTACTGGGAATTGTAGTTTTAAAAGACGATTTCGTATTTCCCATAATTAGAAGTTGCCAGTATTAAACTGTGTACACTGGTGTTATCAAATGTAAAACATATCATTAATAAATGGGTGAAAATTGCTTGTGTCCATAATGGGCAGCATTAATGTATGAGTTGGATGACTTGTCGTCCAGATACTGTAGCATTCCAACTACACTGTCCTTTCTCTCTTAACACATCTTGTTTACATTCAGTGCATCAGTTGTGTCCAATTCCATAGAACACTAATTGTTTACCTATGATAAAGAAAAGAAAGCCTTAGAAGGTATTAGGGTTAAGTGAGGGAACATATCTACATCCATCCATCCATCCATCTTCTCCCGCTTATCCGTGGTCGGGTCGTGGGGGTAGCAGTTCCAGCAGAGAGCCCCAAACTTTCTTTTCCCTGGCCACATGAACCAGCTCTGAATGGGGGATCCCAAGGCGCTCCCAGGCCAGCGAAGAGAAATAATCCCTCCACCTGGTCCTAGGTCTACCCCTTGGTCTCTTCCCAGCT